>NC_052115.1:1347335-1395632 GCF_012273895.1 Zerene cesonia | reverse complement strand
ATATGTAGAAAAAAGTATAAAGCTAATTCAATTGACAAATTTGTAAAATTATACTAAACAATTATAAATTCATTACACTAGTTTCCAAATTGTATATAGTAATAATTTCATTAGGTTATCCATCTTTTGAACAAATTCTAGTAATATCATTAAGCTCCAAATCCCTTTTTTATACTTGCTGAAAATAATTACAGAACATACTGAAATATTGCTTTTTTTTCAAATAACCTGTCTTCTGAGTTATCTGTGTCTATGGTAACTACATATGGCTAAATTCTAAAATTTTATCATTTATAATAACCTTATATCATTCAAAGCGCTCTTACCGCTTTTTTGCTAGGTTTTAATGCTAGAAATATATTAAGCATTTATGTAATAACGCCCATTGCTCAAGAATGAACAAAAAAGTGCTAAAAAGTTACAAAACAAATGATTATTAAGAATTTCAATACACAGCCTTGTATTAAAAAATATCACTAGATTTTACATTCTCTTACATTCGATATTTTGAGGTTATCCAAATGATGAATATAAAGGTCTTATTATATGAAATTTGACAATGCAACGAAGGTCGCTGCAATATCTATATCGTATAACATTTTTTACAAAAACATACGTAGGTACATAAATGTTCTACGATAGATTAAAATTATTAATAAGCTGTAAACGTGTACCAGATAATATTACATAAGGATCGAATGTTTTCGCACATTTTACGGAATTGTTGTGCGTTTTATATTTTAAATAGCTGTTATAGAATAAATCTTCATTTTTATTTTTTAATCAAATCTTTAATCGCATTTTATCGCATCCAAAATACTATAAATGCTACAATTTAATTACTTTATAGCTGTCGCAACAGTTTCACGAAAGTAAAAAATTTATTTTTAAATTTCTACCACCAAAACAAACATTTCAATGCATAATAAATTAACAGAAAAAACCTCACATAATTAACAGTAACCTCATTCTAAAAGCACTCATTACCAAGCTATAAATACACAAATAAGTAGTTATAATTTGTCATTAACTCACATGCAAACCATGCTTCGGAGCCGTGGGAACAAGGAAATTTATAGAGGTAGCTATCGCTTACACAGTTATCTGAAATTATAGCTTTCTAGAATTATCTAGACAAGATTGAGACTAAATCAAAATGAGTACTGGGATAGCGCTGTTGATACCTAGGTACTTGTACGTGGTTATAGATCTTTTTTTTTGACATAGGTACAAAGAAAAGTATACGGCAAACGTAAAATTACGTTATTATTTTTTGTGCCTTTATTACAAAGAACCAAGTGGTATGTAAATTGCATAATATACAATTAAAATGAGGTTAAAATTATTTGCAATTGCATTGTATTTAATATTTAACATATTTTAAAGCAAAACATCTTTCACAATGTATAAATACGACAAATTTTAGACAATTTTAACGAATTTTTTAGTCTTTAAAATGAAAATGTGTTTATACAAACCAATGTACAAACATTATTAGTGTAATTTTGTAATGTCATTTCTTGTTTATTGATTAAATGTCAAACAAAACACTACACTTATTTAACTCACAATTAACCTCCTTTATTATAAAAATAAAAATTAATCATCAAATGTGTTATAAAGCGTAAAACTCGAGAAAAGCTTCATCCATTTGGCTTATTTATTTTTTACCATTTTTATTAAAGCACAAGGAAGGTTCACTAGTTCTTCAAAATTTTATTGGAAAAATTTGAAACATAACCATACTTAATAAATACAACTATAAATGAAATTTAACTAAGGAGATATAAAGATCGTTATCTATAGACAAGTATTCTTTTCTCTCGTTATGCAAACACCGTTTTTACAATCATGTGTGAATGTGAGACACTTGTGAGACCTTCGAATGATTAGATAATTAAGTGAAATTAAATATTCGTGTACATGACATCAGAAAAGCCTGAGAAAAACATTTGACAAGCGATTATTGACCGTGTAGTTAATTTAAGAATACTGAAGTTTTCTGTATCTTAAACTAGAGTTTATAGTAATTATCAAATTATATTAATAATGTGAATATGAAATTTTATATACTTCTGGAGATTAATATGAAACTTATAGATGTTTATTTTCCTATATCGGGAATGACCAAATAAAACAAATGTTGATTTATAAGTATACGTATAATTTGTATTTACGTATTGATTTAGAAAACATATCAACAATCAATCACAAAAGTACGTTTAAAATAAAAACTTTTTTTAAGCATTAGGTCGTTAAAACTATTCTTAAAAAAAAAAGAAAGTGATGGCGTATGGATTCCCGCCACCGGCTCAGCTATTGACCTCTCGTGAATACCAAACTTAAACACGGTTTACTTTTATTTTTATTGGAATGCTGAACAGGTTTCCCATAAATATTTCGAGCGATTCAAGGAGTAATATTTGAGACAGGAATGTTCTTTTAATATTCTCCAAATCGTGTTTTTTTAATAAATATCAAATATGTCCAGATATCCTTTGCTATAAAACAAAAAAATCTTCAATATTCGAAAATGCTAAATAATTTTATACGACTCCGCCTGAAATGCACCTGCATACTTTATAACATTACGTCATACGTCATTCCTCGTCGTCTTAAGTTTTTACGACGTGTACCGAAACATATGTGCAAACATTACGCTTTTCACAAACACTTTCACCTGCTCCGGTCACGTATGTTAATGTAATAGTCATAAATATTGGACATACTTTAATGTATTTTATCGTTCAAGGGAGTTAAATAGAGAAGAGAATGACATCCAATAAATACTTAATAACTAGGTACCCTCCTGCCGACAAGTTAAAGTATTGTTATTATTTGGAATCATTACTTATCATTGTAGAATTATATGTTTCTTTCATTTCCACAAATCTCATTTTAGTTTCCTTGATTCCAGGTTACAGCCTTGGCTGTGCTCACCATATCACAAGCAAAGAACACGACAACGAAATTGAAGCCGAAGAGACAACTAGACAATATTCGAACGCCACAAAACCTACAGTACTCTCTGGTTCTACCCCATTCAAGAGTGGCCCATTTCAGAGCTCTCTCTAGCAGCAGCCGAAGAGTATCCAATGTCTCGCCGAAAGGAGGAAAATTACCACCGTATGCAGTACAAATGGAACCAGTTGTTCAGTACTCCCAAAAAGATCCGTTATATGACCCTAAACAAGATAACTACGAAGATACTGGCGTAAATAAAAACCAAATTGCACAATCGAAGATTTTAAATGTCAATGACCAGAGTGCTGAAGGTTCATATGGACTACCTTATGGTAGCCTTCCAACTGCTCCTCTGTATAGTGATGAACATCAACACTATTACGAGGCTCCGGAACCAATTATTGAAATCATTATCAAGGAATCCAATGAATCATTACCCGCTCCACCACCTCAACCTATTCAAAAGAAGAAAAAAGAACCCGTTCAAGTGTTCTATGTTAAATACAGCAAGGACCCACATTCTAAAGACAAAGTGATTTATGAAAAACCTGTCCCAGCCATTACACCTCCTTCAAATGACGAAGATGATCATCATGAACAATATGTTACAGTAACACCTGAGCCATATTATGTCCCTGCTCAAACAACTACCCTCAGAGCGATTATTAAACCTGAATCGGAAATATACCACACCGATAGTAACGTCAAGGTAACTTTTGGAAACGAAGGTCGTCATTATGGCAATAGGCGTGAAGAAAGCCCTTCAGAAAATCATGAAGAAACCGCACCAAGGCCAGTCATCGCTTTACCTAATTCGCAACCAACTCAAATACCTCATGAAAGATCCGTGTCTCCAAATTCGCATTATCAGGATCAAAGGCAAATAGCGTCTGCTCAACATAATTATCAAGCAGGACATAATACTCAGAGCCGCATCCAATTCCAACAACCGTATTTAAGTCAAGAACCGCAATTGCCAAGACAAAGACCACCATTAGTACAATTCAAACAAGAATCACAAATACACCGGCAAAGTCAGCCTTCCTTCGGATCTTCCCCACCAAACCGCCCGCCTTCATTTTCAGGCCTATCGGCACCAGCTGGTCATTTTTCGGGCTCCGGACCTTCAATTCCTGGGCCAATAGGTCCTCTTCTTCCAACGATATCAAGACCTAGCAATCCTCCAGCATTCCAACCTAGGCCCAACAATGCCCCACCTTTTCCACAACGGCAACATTATAATAACCCTTCCAGAACAAATTTCCGACCTGGACCGCAGAGACCATTCCATCCACAGCCTCCAGCATATTTCGACGAAGCTAAATATCTTCAAG
Organism: Zerene cesonia; assembly: GCF_012273895.1. Taxonomy (NCBI): domain Eukaryota; kingdom Metazoa; phylum Arthropoda; class Insecta; order Lepidoptera; family Pieridae; genus Zerene; species Zerene cesonia. Next base: position 1,391,334 of record NC_052115.1, on the reverse strand, counting down.
AAAACTATCACACGATAACAACAGATCAAGTAGAAGCTCAAAAAACACAACCACCAAAACAATCACAGACTTTCAATATAGGATCTAAGCCGGTCAATTCCAATCCAATAATTTTTAACGATCGTCCTCAACAACTCATCCCATACAATCAGCAATTACCACAACAACGCCCACCTCAACATTTTGATACTTCAAGTAAACCAGGCTTTGCCGCTACTCCTACTAGATCTCCATTCTTCAACTTAAAGCCCGCTCCACCACAAATTGAAAGCCATCGTCCACCGTTCCAACGTCAACCTCAACAACATTTTAGTTTCCACCAAGGACCTCAAACATTAAGACCATCTCCGCCAGGACCTTCTATTGACAATCAAAACACATTTTCAAGTCATAACGCCATTTCACCTTCCCCATCATCGATACCTCAAACTCAATTCCTACCCCAACCATCATCCCCGCCTCTATTTAGTTTCCATCCTCAACCATCTCCAAACCCCCAACAATCTAGCTTTTCGGATAGGCCACAAGGATTACAAACTATCCATGATCAAAACGTTGCCCAATTTGTTCCGAAAGATGGCGAGTTAGTGCCAGCTATATCTAAATATGAACAGCATATAACTGTTAATGATCCCACTGCACAACCTAACTACAGTGGGTTTGTAGGAATTAATCAACCATCACCGACGTCAAATTATCCTCAACAACAATACTCTCAGCAGCATGTGCAACAGCAAGTACAAGTACAACAACAAAGCCATGTACAACAAGAGCAACATGACGAACAACAATATCAGCAACAAAAGCAACAGCAAGAGCTGCGTCAACAACATGAGCATCAAAGGCAACAACTTCAGCATCAACATCAACAAGAACAGCAGCAGCAACAGCAACAAGAACAAAACCAACAACAGTACTTAAATGCTGAGCAAGAAGAAGTGCGACAACAATTGGCTCAAAATGTGCGTAAGCAACAAGAGGAGATCCAACGCCTTCAGAATCAATTAGTATTCCAACAACACCATCTGCAACAACAGCAGCAACAACAAAGAAATCAATATGAAAATAACTATAATCAATATTCTCAACTGCAACCCAGTTCCCCATCCCCTCAATATGTTCAAGAAAGATCACGTCCTCAGCCATCATATGTTTCAAGTACATCTTCACCACCTTATTATCAATCGACTGCTAGAACTGTAGAAATTAAACCAACTACACAAAAGTATGGCTCAACAACAGTTAACAGTATTAGTCAAGCACCTGAAACAAAGAAAGAAGACAAGAAGAAGCCAGCTATAGAACTCCCTGATGAAGTTCCCGATGATCTACGTCAACAACTGATATCATCCGGCATTTTAGATAATGCCGATATCAGTGTTCTTGATTATGACAAAGTCGGTGAAACACCCTTAGAGTCTCTGCCACCAGATCAATTAGCTAACTTCTTTAGTGCCGGTGGTGGTCAACAACTTGCGGGCAGTGAACATAGACCAATAATTGTAGCGCCAAATGGAGATAAAATTGAATCAAGAATTGATGACTCCGACATTGATGATGACCAAGACATATCAGCATCTGAAAACGTTGAAACCATTGTTGCTCCACCTTCCCACAAAAATCAAGTTGAAATGAAAGTTGTTCATTTTAATCCCAATACACCAGAGGGTCAAGAAATCGCCAATCAATATGTTAAGGAAGATGCGACTCAAGTTGATCCTGTCGCTTTAAATGACAAGAAATACAACAGATATTTGCCATTAAAAGTAAGCGGAAATCAATTCCCATTACCAGATGTAATAAAAGGAAGGAAAGTAACCTCAGTGGTTGTACTGGCTCCGGTAGAAACTAAAGCTATTAATGATGACCACAGTCGAGCTGAACGTGCTGCTGGAGATAGCTTGAAAGGAATTCAATTTATTGCTGGAGATAGTCTTCACAATCTTTTAAAACGACCAACTAGGGATAATTTTGAAAAGTGGCTTGATGTTGAAAAGAAAACCGAGACCGACCAGCAATCAGTTGTTCTTCTCGTAACCGAGTAAGTAAATATTTTAAATGTTTAACCCACTTTTCTGTTAATATTAATTAATACATTTTGTTTTTTTTTTTTTTGCGGGGGCAATATTTTAGTATTTCATATTGAGCTCTTTATTTTAAACAAAGAACACGGGTCATAACTTTTATGGACAATCAATAAGTGTTTTACATCAATTTGATAATATGGCCAACAATCTCTTTAACCTTTCAATGAATCAAGTATATTATAACACAAAGAATCGTAGAGGATAGTTGCAAAACAGGTAAGCCTTCACTTATACAATTATGTAGGCAAAAGAAATATATCCTCCCGTCTCTTCTCTCTATTCCATCCTTCGAGCATAAACAGTCAGGTATTTTGCTTTGAAAAATCTCAATCATTCTTTTTATTTCTTTAAAGGAGCGAAGACCCCAAAGAAGAGAAAGAAATCTTCATGTACGACATAGCATCAGGCAACATCAATAAGCTAAGTGGCGAGCTCTCTAACGCTTTCGTCGAAGCTGCCGAGAACAACTCTCTTAGCAAGGACATAGAAAAACTGGCTATTGAAGGGGAAGGCACACCCGAAGACTTCAAGAAAGATTCTAAGAGTGAATTAGACGCTGAAGGTTCTGAAAATGTGCCATTGTTTGTAGATATTTCGGGCTTAAGTTTAGATCAAAATAGAAACCAACTATCCATTTCATCTGGCTACAGTAAAACGAAGCGAGGAAGGGAATTGAGAAGACAAAGAACCTGATGCATTCCAGTCGCGAAGACTGATATTTGTAAATAGTATAGAGTTAGTATTACTAAATTATAACGACGTGATGTTTTGTACTTAGTCGTAACTTTTTTACAAAAGTGATAATCGAGTTGTATTATATTAAAACAAACTTAATGACACTTTGTTTTTTATTTCGAAAACATATAAGATATTGTTGCCGGTTCAATACCTAATAAAATCCATTGATTTACATTAACTATTGTATTATCAAAAAATGAAATGTAATTTTATTTTAGAAAGCTGTGTCTATAAATCAAAAACATAATTATATAGGGAAAAATAATAAAGGACGTTGCAATTATTATTTTTTATTTCACTATCTTTAATACTAAGGCCCATAATGTGATTGAATTACTTTGAATGGCACTGAAACGACACCATTAAGAGAAAAAATCATTACACAGATTGTGTTCTATTATTTTAGGATGATTAAGCCAAAACTATTTAAGTCACAGGGCGTATTTTGTGCATATAGGTGATATTATACCCATTTGCTCAAGTTCAAGACCCATTAATTAATTTATACATCCCTTCCCTTTGTTATGTAAATCGGTGAATCTTGAATTATTTAATACACTTCGAATATCTGTAGTTCATTTATAGTTTTCAAAACCACTTCTTGATCTTTTAAAATCATTTTTATTGTCATTTTATTTGAAAGCAATATATTATTGAATCACTTTAATTATCTGTGCTCATTAGAATGACAGATTGCTAGCTATGTTTATTTTTACATATTGGAACACTGTCAGTAAACGTCAAACATATGGATTATTGTGGTGGTGGTGGGATAGTTGTCGCTGTGTAAAATTCTTCGTCTTTATTTTTCATGATTTTATAAGTTTATTTTTGTGTTAAACATGATGGAAGGATCATTGAGCAAATGGACAAATGTGATGAAGGGGTGGCAGTACCGGTGGTTTGTGCTGGACGAGAATGCAGGGTTGCTTTCATATTATACGGTTAGTGACGTTTATAGTATTATCTTTAGAGTATTTATATTACGAACAGTAAACCGATTTGAATCCAATAGTAAAAATATTCCGATAAACACAGTTCTGGAAAACGCTAAAGTTCTTTATTTGCTATTGTTTACATAGGTGTGAGTTGGTCAAAAGGTTACATCTACAAGTTGTTAAAAACTTTCAAACTAATTTGAAGTTTTTTTTTGTCTTATTTATTTTATTCTTCAATTCTTATTCTCATACCGGTTTTTAAGAAATCTAATATTGATAAAAATAAAACACAAAAGTTGCGTTATAAATATATCTCTTAAAAAAAAAAAACAATTTCTTCAACATTTATTAATTCACTATCTTGCTATCATTGGGCTTATGGTTCTTGTTGATTTTCTTTAAGTAGTTCTCTTTGAAGAACTTCAAAAACATGTAATATACAAAGAACACATTGGGGAAATACATAAGAGGGACCCCAAGTGATGCAGGACAACTTGGTAGAAACACTTGAGCACTGTATATCAACATTATTGTGAATTGAACCTGCAACAAATATAAAAATATTTTATTAAATTCATTGATTTAAATATTTTATTTAATTATGTTTTATAGGACTGGTTTATAATAGTGCCAAAAGGTGAAAATTGTGGTTATTTCCTTGTTAGCATGTAATAATTCATAACTGAGTATAGATTTTGTAAATTGGTAGATATTCTATGTAGTCGGCTGTTAAACATTTTATTTGCAGCAACTTTTTATACTAAAATCCTTATCATTTGTTTCTAATAATTTCTCAACAATGAATCAAAATGTTCTTTAAAAAGAAACATAACCATGCCTCGATGATGTAATCAACTAAATTGTCTCATAGTATACTGAATAAATCAAGTTTAAATGTCTTTAATGTCTGAATGTATAACACTCCTCATCCGGATAATAAGATAAACTCAGGATATTATTGTATAATCATTGATCCTTGATGGTTTTTACAAAAATTGAATTAAATCTATTTGTTTAAAGTGAGTTAAAATCAAGTCTTAAGGAATCAGGTACATACAAACAAATTCGTGAAGTTATAAAAGGGTGTTAGAAATTATTTAATAAATTACAGATTAAACACTCATACGTTATGTTGACAACTAGACAACTTTTTATAATAAATGTTTTAAAAATTATTAAAAGAGACATTACATAGTGTATAGTTCAATACTCACCATTTGCATTATGGTAATCCATTTTTTATACCTAATCAGATAAGCCTTGACTGTGTGGCTTCCCTCCAGCGAGAGTAAATAATATGTATACATTACAACATGCACTGCATTGTTAAGCATTGGTGAGAAAGAAGTTATACCACCTGTAACAAACATAAGGCTGGGAACAATATCTTTACCATTATTAAAGCCACTGTTATTAAAAACTAGACGAGCTGCCTGGTTTCACCCGCAGGCAATAAAAAGATATATGTTGATAGATCAAGTAGACATATAAACAGATAGTTTTTGTTGATGTGATAAGTAATAAAGCTAATTAACAGAGTAAATTAAGTACAATTTGAGACAAGATGCCTACACTAGACTTGTGGCCTGTTTCGTAAACATTTCTATAGGTTATTTTATATTGACCGTCTTGCTCGTGCAGTGGTTAGCCTGTGACTGTAGAACGGGGTCCTGGATTGGATTTTCAGTAGGGATCCACAAAGAAAAATGTCTTGATCTGGCAAGACACAGAAGGCTGATCAACTACTGGTCTATAAAACAAAATCGATCAGTGAAACATAATATGTATCTTCTACCCCATACTTCAATAGGGAACAAGGTACTTCATTCAGGGAATCCATTCAGTCGTTATCATGTAAACAAGTAACAAATAAGGCTATGTGAACTTGGCACCCAACTTAAAAAAAAATTACATTTTTTTGCTTCATTCAATAGATTTTGATATGTAGTAGTAAGTAATGAAGATAATTTAAAACAAACATACATACTCGCAAATTTTCACTTTTGTATAGTTTGTAGGAAGTTGAATTTAAGAATTAACATTCTTACGGTATTAAAAACAAGTAAAATTTGTCAAATAATTTGTGATTTTATATTATGTTTTTAAGGTACGTTCTCGAAAGCAGAGGAGATGCTTAATTTGATTGTATGTTTTTTTCGTTTTGTTTCTCAATAAGTGTGGGTTTCCAACCGGTTGACGTGATGTATTTGATAGGGAATTGTTGCCATTTGTTCCCGTTTTAGACTCTGGAAATTTAATCTCATCTGGAATCTCCTTTTTTGTAGAAAAAAATAAAACCCATGGAATTATCGAACAACAATACCATATTGAAAACAGTCGAATTGAGAATCACCTTCGTTTTCGATGAAAATGAATTCTATCTCTCAATAAATAAAGTTTAATATAATAAATTAAGTTACACAGCATCAGACATGTTTACGAACAATATGAACAGGATATACACAATATTATGTAACTTTTGTAGGTGAGGTTTTTTGAAATCTCCGCTTTATAGATTGATTTTTAAATACAGATAGAACACGTAGTGCAAGCTGGTGGGCGTTAATTACTCGGCATTAGTGCATAGACTTTTTATGGTTTCAACGGCAAGAATGATGTATGCGGCATAATGATGTTATGAACCGATTTCAAAGAAAAAGGAGGAGGTTCTCAATTCGACTGTTTTCTGGCTTCAACTGGTGAACCGTATTTGGATGATTCTTTCTTTATTTGAATGCTGGTGCCTCCCGAATGATCCCATTTTTTTCAATATTTTATTCCGATGTTTAGATCTAACAAGATGAGGGTGTAGGTTCTTTTTCTTCGTTCGTTTCTTTTGAGGGTTTAGGTTCTTTTAAAAATAATTATTAAAAAAAAACTTTATAGCGTTTAACTGCATGCGATATATGAGCGTGCAGACATGTAGCCTTAAAGGGTAGTCAATAACTGACCAAAATGGAACGGGGCCAACTATCCGTCGGTTGCCAGTAGGCCGATATTTGACATGTATTGGTTGCCATCGTATACTAGTCAATTTTGTAGACCGAAACGATAAATTGAACGAGACCTTTTGTTTTTATTTTCATAATAGACCTATATCGTGATTAACGTTTCTTGTGATTAATATTATAGTCAAGCTTAAGGCCTTATGAACTTAAGAAAATTGTATCGTATGAATTACTGTAAGTTCCGAACAGGCAAAACCATAGATCGGATGATGAGATTATTGAGATAAACCTCATATTGGCAATTTCATAGTGTTGATATAAATTGCTTGTTTGTCCTTATTTCATGTAGTAATATGAAAGCAAATGTTTGACGTGACCTTTCGATGAAATATTGGGCGCAGGTCGCTATTCCACGTTTCGCCCAGGTTCGCCAGGGATAAAGAACAGAGCCCACGTTACTCCGTAATGGCTTTTTAATGATACAAGTATATTTTAAATCGATCGGGTTGTTTTCGTGTGATATTGTAACAAACAAACAAAACTTTCCTTTTAACGAATATTATTTAAGGATTTGTATTGACAAATTACCTATTATCCATTTGTAATATATGTGTAGCCACGTAAAGTTATATAAAAAACAAGCTACGCCTCGCGGTTTCACCCGCGTAATTCCGTATCCCGTAAGAATATCGGGATAAAAAGTTGCCTATATGTTATTCCAGTTGTTCAGCTGTCTACGCACCAAATTTCATTGTAATTGGTACAATAGTTTTTGCGTGAAAGAGCAACAAACACTCACATCCTTACAAACTTTCGCATTTATAATATTAATAGGATAGGATAGGATAGTAGGATTCATTGGATTTTTAATATCTGCGTTCATTGCTATTAAATATCCTTACATCGCACCCAAATGTCACATTATAACACTACAAATTCAATCCTGTATGATCATTCAACAAGGAAAGGTATAATGTTTAATCATATTTATAATTAAATTTTCGTTTGCAACGTTCGTGATACGATGATTAAACTAATGAAATAACATCTTTATGGCTCATAAAGTGATAAAAATGAACAGCTTTATGACTAGTCTCATCTTGATAATAGATAGTGTGAGTTATTTGCTTGTTAATAATATTGCCGTTTTCATATATCGTTCCTATCGAATGTAGTTTGAAGGCTGATATGTTGAAATCAAATGATCATCATGATCCGAATATGTAGAAATGCCAAATTATTAATAATTGTATCTAATAACAAAGTTAGTATAAATACTCGTAACATTCATTTTTATCGTTTTTTTTTCAATGCATTCACGATGTTGCGGTTTATAAGTAATCGTAGCGAAACTAAGCGTATGCCAGACGTAATTATGTTAATGGGTAATTTATTTCCTTTTTACATTGTTTCATGTTAATGTAATGTTATGTATGTATATACTTACAGGCTGTTCTATCTTGGAAATGTTGATTCTCAAATGAAATTAAATTATCAGCAATCCTAAGCAATATCTTATATAATTTTAGACAAATCTATTCATTAGTTTCTAGGCAATAAAAAAACTAACCTATTCAGATCTAACTTTTGAATCTTTGATAGATGCGTTTATTATCATTCATACAATTAAAATTCAAATTGAAAAATATGACAATAGATACTCCATAGTTTTTTCGTCTATCGAATATTTCAATAAGTCTCGCTTTTATTGCGAACAAAGGGGGATAATCTATCATTTTAATCTAGCCGAGACCACCTGTCCAGCCTTTTATCGACGAACTGTTGTAAGTAAAGTACCTAATGGTTGCATTGTACGAAGGCATTGCGCAGCGAGTGGTAGTACTGATCAGTTCCGTGAGTATTAGCGATGTCTATGAAATATCACACTTGATATGTGATTAAAAAAATCTTATATGATAGTTAGGCTATTGGAGAAAAAATTAAATAAATTTGATTTTACAACATACTAGGTGCGCCCCGCGGTTTCACCCGCGTAAGTCCGTATCCCGTTCGAATATCGGGATAAAAAGTTATCTATATGTTATTCCAGTTGTCTACCTACCAAATTTCATTGAATCGGTTCAGTAGTTTTTGCGTATAAAGAGCAACAAACACACACATTTCGCATTTATAATATTAGTAGGATTCAATGATGATCAGGTGTTTTTAAAGTGAATGTATGATTTCAAACCAAATTTAATGCGGATAATAGGGTAGCGACATTACCGATAAATTAATATACAGTTCCAGTTGCTGGAGATTGTATTAGCTCCTAAAGACATATTTTTAAAACGCAGGCAGAAATAAAAAAAAATCGGGATTTAGAAATTCTAAATTTGAGATGCTTATTTCTTTGCCAAAGAATACGTAATGACCGTCACCGTCAAATTATATTACCTTTAATATCTATACTAATAATGTAAGCTGAAGAGTTTCTTTAGATGATTCTTTAGAAGATTCTTATATCGGTAACTGGGTCGAATTCAAAAACAAATTTAGCATTGGATATGTACTACGTCCCTGAGCGCTTTTGGTTATATATCTATCATGGGCGAATCCGGGGCGGACCTCTTGTTACCATGTCAATGTTCATTCTGATAAGACTTTTTGTTAATTCGTTGCGGTATAAGCATACTGTGTAACCGTATCTCGACACAGTAAGTATTGGTCCTCATATATTATGTCGGTATTGGATTTTTTTGTTTCCCCGTAATGAGAAAAATATGTTTGAAATTGTAGACTGAAAGTTCTTCCCGTTTAAAAATAACTTTGTGATGAAAGTCCAATATGCTAAATATTGGACCCGATTAATGGAACTTCATAAAGCTGCTGAATTCATGAAGCTGCGTAAACCCTGGAACTTGGTCTTACTGATGGCCACTCTACTTGGATAGTCTGATATTAGTTTCAGAGGCGGATCATGTATGTAAAGCGACTAAAATACCCACATACAATTACGTTTGTGTTTTTAAGAAAAATTACGAGTAAAATCTAATACATAAAATTCTCGTGTCGCAGTTTTCGTTGCCATACTCCTCCGAAACGGCTTGACCGATTCTTATGAAATTTTGTGTGCATATCGGGTATATTTGAGAATCGGCTCACTATATATCTATTTTTCATACCTCTAAATGATCAGAGTAAGGCAGAACAGCGTTTGCCGGGTGCAGCTAGTAATATATATTTTCCAAACAATTACAAATCGTTACGGCTTGGTGTGATAGATATATTGGTTTGATAGTATCGTGATGTTTAACTGATGTTATAATATAGTTATTCTGTGCTAGCATCCTGTCTTGCGTGTACCATAACACCACCAGCACACCAGTCGCACGCAACTTGCTAGCACGCGATTTGAAAATATATAACTGGTTTTAATTCATTTCTTCAAATAGTGCGATGAACGTGCGCAAAGTTTCAATGTTTTTCTTTAACAATAGAGATATAAATTCGGATTAATTTTTAGGTAGACCCACTGTCGTATTTAATAATAATATGTTTATATAAATTATTATATGTAGCATATTAGCTATCCTTCTCTAAAAAATAAAGATTTAGAATATACAACGAGCGCTGTAAGCGGTGTTAAAGAGACTAGAAAACTTATGAATACCTTTACAGTATTGACTAGGAATTTCCAGGATTTTTAACCGGCTCTTCCCTAAGGAACAAAAACTAGGTCTTCCTTCTTTCCCTCTTTCCCTCGGTCTAGGAAACAAAAGGATTTTAATGCGTCTAAAGAAATAAAGTCCGCAATCCGCATCACTCAAATGGGCCGCAGTTATTTATTCATCGCGTTCCATATGAAAACATGCCGTTGAATAGGCGTTTGTCTCTGACGTCACAGTTTTGTTAACGCGCGCCCATTGTACCTATATATACGTCATTCGTGTACAAATGCGCTGGAAGAAATGGACTTTCCGTCGTATTAAATGAATCGGGAAAATGTTTGTTTTTTCCTGATTACCTGCGGTGGGACGACGTGACGTTTCGGATCTAATAATACTTATTGTATTGTATCACAGTTCGTTCTTTGAGAATTTTAGCAAAATAGAGGAACTCTAGATACCCAAGTACCTATAGGGGTTCGATGGTGTATTTATTTAATATATAATATAGATGATTTTTTTTTTTTAATTAAAAAAATAAGCAACAGTTAATACACACAAATTACCAAAAAAATCACACCTTCAGAACTGTACTGTAGATTTTATTATTCAATGGAACAATGGAACGTCCTATTTGGTCTTGAAACAGCAGAATCTTGAAATATAAAGAATCTAATAACACAACAGAAATATGCTAAAGGCTTGTATCTTAATCTGTATCAAGTATTGTTTACGCAGAAATAATATTAAAAACAAAGTTCTTCAATCAGATACGATGAACTATTCTTTTATTACATAGAAATGACATAAAAGAAAAGGTTATTACGTTCTAAAAGCTGAAAAATGTTAAATTTGTTGTATACCCTAGCCAAGATACCAAAGTACAAACGCTGTAATTCATTTGTAAAAACAACTCTATTTAGCGTTTAATTAGAAGTGCTCCATTAAGCGGTAGTTCAGAATTCAAAAACACGAATAAAACTTAACTTTATAAAATACTTGTCTTTTAATATTGCTAAAATGTTGTTCTGTTAAAAATCTCATGCCATTATGACAGTATTCAAAGGTGCCATTATTTCAATTAATTTTTAATATAGTCCAGGTATGAATTAAAATTTTATACCCTGACCTTTTCGTTGTGACATTATTAATGGATTGCGCCGTGACCTGTACGTAAAGAAATATTTTAGTCTGGATTTTTGTTTTATTTTTTTATTTTATTTGGCTCAAATTTTTATAACATGACGGTTTAACGCAATGATATATAATAGAGAATGTGGGTTCGGTCTCTGATATTGGAAAATGGTATGAAATTATAATAATATTATAATAATTGATTTTTTTTAATTTATAATTATTAGATATATTCGTATTAGTTTTCTTTTAAATATATAATATGTTATTTGTTTCCACGTGGTGGAAAAAAACTGTTATGCCTAATATTTTTTTTCTATAAGATAACCTTATTGTCTTTCGTAAATAAACATAGTTATCCTGGAATACGAAATGAGGAAACAGAATCAAAACATAAAAAGTTTGACGACATGTGACTTCTATTAATGCACACTAGGCCAACTTGGTGGACTATGGCCTGAACTCTCATAAGAGGGCTGTTCTTGTACGCTGTCCCCGTCACTCCCTGCAGTGGGAACTGTGCTATATGATGTTGATACTGGAATACTAGTTTCGTACGCATCGCAACATTCCACGCAAGAAGTTTGAAGTATCGGGTGATAATAATTAAAATGTCTACCGTTGGAGTCATCTACGAAATGTCACCTAACTCTTAAGATTTCAACTTACTTCGTGGCGCGCCAGAAATTTACACAATTCCTAATAATGTTGACTGACTGATGGTGAAATACATAGCGGTCACTAAGCACAGTTTCTTGCTTAATTTAAACCTCTTGTCATAAATTTGTTTTTGTATCTTTTAGGTCAATAGAGAAAGGGACAAAACCATGACTCTCAAAAAATCTCCTGAAATATTTATTTTCTAAAAAATCTCTTCAAAAGGACGTAGGAATTGTACAAAGCTCCTATAATCTAACTTCTTAAATTTCTATGATAAGCAACCAGTGTCAATGTCATCTTCAGACTTCGGGCCTAACAAAAAACGTAGACCCTTACCAATTCGGATATTAATATAAATAAAGGTGAAATCAATGCTTACCTCCAACGTACTTCACACCCGACCACATGATGATCAGCGTGCTAACGTGATGGTACACGTGCAAGAAGGAAGCCTGCCTTTCCCTCTTCCGCAGTATAAAGAATACGGTATCGAATAGCTCTATCATTTTCAAGATTATCGTCCACCACAGAAATCGTAGCATCCGCACAGCCTCTGGGTTCATGGAATAGTCGGGTAACATGCATCCGAAGTGATAGGTCGTTGTCCAGCCTGATGTCATTATCTGAGGAAGAATTAGAAGATCAATCGAATGGTTACTCCTCATTTGTCGTTTTGATTTGAAATGTTTATTAATTTTACAAAGGACACCACGTTTTCACTTGTTTTGGTGTTAGTGATTGAGCCCGCAATGTTATATATATATATATGTGTGTTACAATATTTTAGCTCTTAACTTGCGGTGCGCTTGCGACATTTGATGGTTGTTTTGAGGAGTTAGTAGACGCTACTTACTCCAAGTTTGTGGGATCTTCACTCTTGTCCTACGGCCGCCAACATGGCAGTATAACGTGATGCAAAAAAGTTTCCACGCATCCCTAAATATATAATTATTATTCCCTATGTATTATAAAATTGCTTCCTCTGAGAAACGCAACCCCAATGTAACATTACAATGGACTGTATGTCATTCATACAATTCAAACAATCGACAGAAAGCAATCAGTAAATGTAGATATTTCCAATAGACAATAGGTAAAATCTAATAGAATCCATTCGAAATACCTTTCAAGCTTTGGACAAATATTATCAAGGGATCTTGTTTATGATATACGTGAAAAGTGCTTTATAAATATTTACTTCTGTATAGGTATAGATGATGCATGAAACGGAAATGTTATTTAGTTTGTCTTCTGGTTTTGTCGGTATGTGTCTTATCGTAAATTTTTGTTAATGTTATCATTTATTTACTTACTTAGTTTTGTTTTCGCAAGGCTTATAAATTATTGCTTCTTAGAAATATTGAAAATATTTTTTGTGAATGAAACAAATATCTTAATCAATTTAGAGATTGTATATCATCGGCGTATAGTGGTTAATAGTTAAATAATAAACAACATACACAAAAAACAGAGAATCATAAAACTTCCTTTTTTTTGGAAGTTTTTGAAAAGGATTGGAATAAAATTAATGGGAGATCTAAAATGGCAATTATGAATGCGTCGTTAAAACGAGATCCTATTTGGGGTTGTAAAACAAGAGTACGAAACAGAAACGTAACTAAAATTGTGTCAATTTGAGCTTCCAAAATAGGTAATAACTCTGCAAATATATTTATTCATATGTTACCATAAAATAAACTAAGATCTTCACCAATAGAAGAAAATGTTGCTTACAATACTAGCTCTCTGCCCAGTCTTCATGCGCCTCCTCCTCAAAGCAAAAAATGAACAGTAAAAGAGTTTTCCTTCGCATAGTTCCCGTTCCGATGGGATGTCCTTGATAAAGCCTATATTGTGTCCTTTCTTTGTTCCCAACTATCTTTACAACAAATTTCATTCCAATCGGTTCTCTGGCTTAGGTAACGGCGATACAGAGTAACTTTCGCATTTATAATATTACTGCGGACTTCTAACTCTGCACATCCAAGTTCATATTCGTTAGGGTTATCTAAGAGTTGACGATAATCAACTAACTAAAATAAAGCGCGTAAAACTCTCCTACTAAAGTATCAATTAACGCAAATTAAAGTAAAGGCCCAGTTGTTATTGCTATCGTTCATCGTGTGAACCACAAACAAGTGCGCCGTGATGTAACATAATCTTTTTACATTCAATTTCCTCTTGCGAGAGACGAAAGTTAAATGTCGTATTGAGAAAGCCTTGCGGAGCATCCGTTCTGTATCTGATGATTATTGATGATACGATATGCTATAACTATTCATAGTTGAAACCGATAGTTCATATAGATCAGGAATAGTAGACTGTCAATTGTATTTTTCATTTTATTACTCAACTAGCTGCGCCCCGCGGTTTCACCCGCGTAAGTCCGTATCCCGTAGGAATATCGGGATAAAAAGTTGCCCATGTGTTATTCCAGTTGTCCAGCTAGCTACGTAGCAAATTTCATTGTGATCGGTTTAATAGTTTTTGCGTGAAAGAGTAACAAACACACACACACACACATATCCTCACACACTCTTGCAATTTAAAATATTAGTAGGATACTTGGTAAATTAACATGTATACGAAATGTATGTGTACCTACTGGTACGATTCGTTAATTTTATTTAAAGTCAGAAATAATGTTGAATGTTCCAGTATCGAGTATTTCGTGGAAATGGAATTATCGTGTTAAGACAACTCATGACGAGCGACGCTGCTTCGTAGAGTAATATGTGAGAAACAAAAATACTCCAAAATGATTAATAACGTTGATATAAGTAAATATTATTTTGATTTAATATATTCATAGTAATAATAGCTTTTAGAAATTAAAAAATCTTTAAGGGATTTTAAACGCGTTTATTCATTATGTTATTAACCCGACGTTTCGAACACAGCGAGCGTGGTCATGCTTTTTTAATTTAAATGTATAATACTCGCGGTAAAATCAAACACAAGAAAATAGTAATAATAGTTATTTGTAGAAAACATGCAGGTATCACACACACACAGACTTTTATTAAAAAGTCCCTGCTGTAAGTCATTAACATGTTAGGATTCTGCAAGTAATGCAACAAAACCAGTGAAAATTAATTTATTTATACAGTTCATGGCCAAATTGACAAAAATATCACGAACAATATGCGGTGACAATGATGAATAATAAGTGAGTTAAAAATGTTAACGACTTTTTTCGTTAATTTATTCAATTAGATCATGTTTATTTCCCAATGAAAAACCTGAGCTAACAACAATTTAAAAGCGACAGCATGCTAACAACAATTCAAATGAAGCAAATAAAGAGAGTAAAATATATTTGTGACGTCCACACCACATAAAAATAACAAGAGAAAACAAAAAAAGGTCTTAAAATTATTGAAATGCTCTCTAAAAGCTATAGAAAACTTACCCCCCAAGTTACAATGGAATTTGCAACGATCTGCAACACGTTGTACCACTTTATGACAGTTCGGAGTTCGTATGCCTTCCTGTTCTTCATGTACTTAGGCAGGATCAGCTTCACCACCGCCAAGTAGGCGCTGATGATGAAGAATACGGGCCATGGTGAGGTCATAAGCAGCCAATCTTTGACACGTGGATCTGTGCGAAAATGACCCGTGTTTAGAACAGTTTCATAACTTTTTTTTTATTAATAGTAATGCTTCAACTGTTTTTTCGTTTGTTAGGTTAAATCATAGAATTTTCTAGGTATTAAAAAGTACTCAGAAAATATTAAAAATTTACAAGTACCTTATGCACTTACTCGAAAACCATCGTTTATGACTGCATTTATTTTCTACCTTGTATCATTTTTAGTTTTTATAACTGACCAGGGCTATAAGTAAAACTTTTTACCAAACTAATTTGAATCCAATATTAGGAAATTTTCTAAGGATTGCTAATTACCAGGGACTCCTTTGTTACAAACCCGCCTACAATTTCTGCACCAATGTTACTCATTACACAACAATCCGCACCCTTAACGAGAGAATGTTTATCAGCTAAATCGATATCAGGACGGTCAGCCTGCGTTCCGGTACGCGTGAGTGCCCATAACTTATCATCACTGAATCGATTACGGTCGAATTACAAAACGTGACTGATCATGTCCGCTATAATGGACACTCTTCGTATTGTTCTTGTTACGTGTTTATGAAAGTGGTCGAAATGTACCTACACGAAGAAATGTTGTCGTATTTGATTAGAGAAGAATATATGATCTAGGTTAACGCTTTTAAAGCAGATAATACGTACGTTATGGGACCTAATAAGTCGTCTAACGAGTCTGTCTGACTTAAGACGGTTCTTTTAATGTGAGTTTATTCATCGCACGTTTTTACACGTGCTCGATGTGGCTAGGTCCGGTGTATTGGGAATTCATTGTGTATTTGACATTAGTAACTCTTCATTACTGAGTGTACATTGGCGGTACCTAAAATCATAATATTATTTGAGATCGACCAGACAGCGTTCAAACTCAATTACAGGGTTTGTCGGTTTTATTTTCTGTACCGATTTCAAGTTAAGAATTCGAAGTATAAAAATAAAGATGTTTCAACCATTCTTGACTTGAAATTATGACTAGAATTTAATTTTTTGAACGACTAAATAATAAGTCTCACTACTATTGTTAACACCACACCAATTGAACAGTGATCAAACAAATTGGAATATAACAACAAATATTTTCTAACAACACATAGAACAATTTCCTTTGAAGGTAGGTAGGTATATAGACACCGCTCAAAGTTACGAGTACTTTATTGAAATACGAGATAGTTGAAAGGACACGGAAGTGCTCGTTAGCGCTGGCTCAGCTGGCTCAGAAACAGCATAGAATGTAAATTCTAAACTCAGGTGACTGAGGGTTATGACGAACCGGTGAAATATTTCTTTAACTTTTGAGAGACTCGCTAAAATCATCGTTAAACTTTCTTACCAGGGCTTTTGATTTTCATTATATGATATACAAAATAATTGTCCGATTTTGTTAAAAATCTGTGATTTGTGATATTAATTTAATTTCTAGCTATTCTTGATATGCTTACAAACTATTTGAGCGATTATTAGCACTGATATGTATAGCCAAAAAGTCTTATCTCATAGAATAAAACTTAACCATAGCTACATAAATATCAACAGCAAAATAGCAATAATCATATATAGACAATGTATAATTGGTTTAGATTCGGGTAATACTACAAGATATTAGTTCGATTAAATTATTTAAGAAATTCTCGTGTTTTAGCAGATACTGTAATTATTTTAATAAAGTTAATTTGGGAAAATTTTCTACGCATTATTCGAGCAAAATCACGGGTCTCAACTAGTTATACCATGTAACAAAGGTCACTCGTCTTCGCCATTACCATATTCAATAGCAGTGCAAGTGTTGATGGCCTCCAGACAGTGTCCATTTTCAATATTTATATCAGCATTTCGCCATATTCGTACTGTTTTAATTAAATAAATTGCAACTTATACATGTGTCTTATTATGTGTCTATCAGAAGGACAATTATCTGGATATGGGCTGAATAGAATCGCGTAATGGCTTCGCCTTGGTTGATTGAATATTTCTTCTATTATCAATCTATCTAACTATAATTAAATAAACCTTCTAGATAACATTAATTGCAGAAAAATTGTAACTCAAAAATCGGCTAGACAGCGTTAAACTTTAGAAAACCACGTTTAATAAGAAAATTTAGTTTTAAATTAGTAGATGCCTTAATTCTTGATTCGTAAGCAAATAAGAAGTCTCCTAGCCAAATTTTAAGCGATTTAAGCGGTGGTGAAAATCTTGGGTAAATTGGCAATTTTCTCGCAGACCCTAGGCCACAAGCTATCATCTATCATATGTTAGCTATCTATCACAAATAAAAATATCAAAAATCTGTTTTATTACTCTTCATTTCATGTTGACAAACTGTGAGCAACAGAAATACCACAAATGGCACTTCAAGATTATTACGTATATTTAGCGCACAAGAGACGAAACGTATTATTGCTTATTTATTTTAAAAGGTACACGGTAAGGTACAATTTCACGTTTAGTTTAGAAATATTTTGACATCCGTGAGACCTTTGAAAATGTCACATTGTCTCGGAGACCAACGCTGTGTGGCAGAATGGCTTTACTCAATACCATTGAGCCTACAATCTATGTTAATAAAGAGTATTTCATTAATTGTATCACTGAAACCACTGGTCTGGTTTAAAATATATTAATACGTAAGGTCTCTAAACGGACTACAATAAATTCTTTGGTTTTGAACTTAATTTGAAAGCAAAGAATAGTTATCAAAAGCATGTCATAACTGAAATTATCTGGAAATATAGTATACAATGAAATTAATTGTTGTATCATTACAGTTTTAATTAATTCGTTTGTTGTGTCACAAATCATTTAAATACCGAGAACATTTTATTATGCTCGTTTCTGCTTCTCCAGAGTCTCTTTTTAGGACAAACTTTCTCACATAGAGAGTCGAAAGGGCATCTAAATATATGGTGAAAGAGTTGAATCTTTAAATACAATACCGAAAGTTCACTTCGATCCTCAATACACTGAACTTTGACATTTACATAACACAAGCAATTACACCAATGTTTTATTACCTGCTTTTTCAAAGAACAAAACATGGTAGCCTCTACTTATTGCCTCCATTATGTAACTGTCACACTATGACACTAAACTACACAATGCTTAAAATTAGTTAATATTTATGCTTGATGTTAACCCGTGTACACACTGTCTACAAAGAGTATAAACGTTGAATAAACAATATACATTATAGGTCATATATATAGTGTCGCAATGGAATGGATGTCAGTATTTAAAATAAAGGCTCTTTAAATATTTTCCGCATTTTAAATATGGGGTTCCTAGAATGTAAACGTCCTAGATAACCTAGTTGTTATTTCCGACGTGTTTTATTTAAATATATTAACAAATCAATAATTGAATAGTTTTCTTATCATATGGTCATATCTCATATGGTCATTTGTATAAAAAAACGTCGGCATGCTATAGATCTTACGTGATATACTTCCATTTCAAGTATAGTAGAAAAGGGTGTGACCGTTTGTAAGGTTTTTTCTTATTACAGAAAAGATAAAAATATGTTCTGTGTACCATCGTTTCAAATGTATATAATCGATTTATACTAAGTACTAGTAAGCTAATCAAAACCTTACTATAGTGACACTAATTATAAACATAACTATTTCTCATGTCTTTTTTTAATTCCCTGTACCACTAGAAGGTTTATTTTCGTGCCCAATTAGGCTTTGAACTTCTGGGCGGTTCCATCTATTTTTAACCGACGTTCCCAAAACGGCGGAGGTTATTAAGATAGGTTGTTATTTAATCCCATTTTAGTATCTGGACTGGTACAGGGAGTACCACTCCGGAATCACCGGTGACCATTTTTGTTGAAAAGATTTATTATGCCTAGGTACATGTAAATTCATTTAGTGGTTCAGGTGTGTTGATGTTCTAGACAGAGACATAGACAGCTTTAGAGATATTATAATAAGAAAAGACGAGCAAAGACCCGCCCTTTCTAATTGTAATGTTTCTATGGACTAGGATATGGTTAGTTTTTTCCTTCTTTAACTTATAACAATTGTAGTGAACATAAAAGTTTGTGGTATTTTGACGATACATGATACTTTTATATTCAAATTTCAATAATAAATCGAATTGAATGATTTACAGTGAATTCCAATGTGTACAATGTCCTAGCTTATTTAAATATTAAACTACATTATAAATTATAAACAGTTCATCGCCAATACAAGCATATTATTTGTGTGTCACTGAAAATGAATGCTGAAACTCTAATTTTAAACGTACACGCACGTGTACCTTTTTACCCGTTGGATCGAAGGAGAGTAATGTTTTTCCGAGTGTATGTATAGTATATATGTGACTATGTTTGTCTATTTTTTGGCACGCCTAGCAGCCGAAACCGCTAGACGGAGGTGTGATCAACAGAATCAACAGAATTGGTTTTGTGATAGGCTACGTGATAGGCATAGGCTGCGTGCATTGAAACGCCATCTCCTTCCCCCTCTTTCCCCTTTCCTTTTTCTTTATCTAGCAATATGGACATCGAATGAAAGATTTTAAAAGACTATAACTATAAAACTATAAGGTTACAATTCGAGTTTTTTTTGTGTTGATAATAATAATTCTTCTCAAAATTAAAATCTAGTTTATATGAGATCGAATTCATCTCCTAACTTTCTTTTTAAATAAAACATCTCAAAATGTATTAAACATTTTATGAGTAGTTAATTGATGTTTTATTTAAAAAGAAAGTTAAATGAAATCACTGTTATTTAATATGAATATTATAATAGCTGAGTATGTATTGAATATTCTCGAAAAAATATTTCATATATAAAATAAAAACAGTATTTACTTGGACCTCTTACGTAAGTTATTAAAAGTATTATATCACAGAAAAAATCACTAATTTATTATAAAAAGAATAGCAAGAGTTAAAACGAAATAAAGAACACATAATATGCGTAATTAAGTCTTCATAATACATTAACGAGGCTTTTTTGGGTCAGGAAAGTCGGGGACATTTTTTGCTTATAATTTTTTTTGGCTATAGCCCATAGGCAAGTGCGTACTGAATCGTATGTTTGCAATATTTATAACTAATATTATAAATACGAAAGTTTGTAAGGATGTCTGTGTGTTTGTTGCTCTTTCACGCAAAAACAGCTGAACCGGTTGCAATGAAATTTTTACGCTTTTAGCTGGACAACTGGAATAACATATAAGCAACTCTTTATCCCGATATTCCTCCGGGATACGGACTTACGCGGGTGAAACCGCAGGGCGCAGCTAGTTTATAATGTAGCAACTGGCATTCACGTGTGAAATAATTGAAGAAATTTGTGTAATCATCCTAAAATAAAGGGATAAAAGTTTACGTTCAAGCTCTATTGGAAATTAATTTGTGAAACTGATGAGAAAATAAAGTTCTGCTTTGCGTCACTCCGAGGAATTAATTTTAATTGACATTATAACAACACTGTAATCGGCATTTCTATATATCTGTTCTTATTTTTGAATGAATACGAAACGTAGGTACATACTATGGTTTTGAATCACACATATGTAGGTAAGAACAACAAATCTACAAATTAATATTTATATGGAACAAAAAACTTCTAATTACAAGCAATAGAAGGGTGGTGTGTATCGGTATATAATATTTATTCAGTGCCCTCTTTTATCCTAATTGCGTATAATTAACTTTCAATAACCTTAAGTCTTTTAAAAAAAGCAGTGGTGGCTCAGTGGTGAGAACCTCGGACTTCAAAATCGATAAGTCGGGGTTCGAGACCGGGCGAGCGTGCAGGAAATAAATTGATTTTTCAATTTATCTGCACATGTGGATAATATCGCCACTGCTTAAACGGCGAAGGAAAACATCGTGAGGAAACCGGCATGTCCAAGAATCAAAAGTTCGACGACATGTGACATCTGCCAACCCGCACTTGGCCAGCGTGGTGGATTATGGCCTGAACCCTCATAGGAGGCCTGTGTCCCAGCAGTGGAAACATATATGGGCTGATGATGATGATGATGATGATGAACCTTAAGTCATAGTGAGTCTATCAAATTAGAAAACCATTAAGGATGTTTTGGATCAAATTGAGTCTTTAATTTTTTTTTTTATTTTCACACAGTATTATTCAATTTGGTCGCGCCAATATATAGTAATTTCCATATTAAGCGGACTGTAAAACTTAATCTACGTGGTGTAGCGAAAAAGGGAAAGACGGGAACACACGGCACATACCTCGTCTGAGGGAGTAGCGTCCAAGCAAGCACGCGGCACAGCACCACACGGTCAAGGGTCCTCTAGCTCGGGCCAGGCAGACCAGATCCAGTCCTTCACTCCACACACACACACGCGGCGGTTCAGCGCGACCAAATGGGAAGGCGGGTTACACTAGCACAATGCCTGAGATATCTAGAGAACCTCGTGGAGGTTCTCCGGCGGTTGCGGGTTACGATCTTTATGAAAGATCTCTTCGATTGATGCGGTGACAAGAAAGCCTCATAAAGGCTCTCCGGCGGTATGCGAATTATACACGAAATGTCTAGAGGCCTCGTGAAGGCACTCCGGCGGTTATTTAGATCCGATCGTCACGAAAGATCGATGCAGACTGTATGATGTATATGCGTCACTACGTCCAATAGGGACGTTGCGGGTGTTTTAAAACCGTGCGGTGATTGGTTGTGCTCGCGTGTAAGGAGGGTAGTTGGATTACACCACAAAATAATAAATATTTTAATAATATTGGCGTTACCACAATTATTACGCGTTTTAATGAAGTTGTAAAATAATTTCCAGTCAAAGGAGAAAATGACTCGCGGCGTGCGGCGCGGCTGCGTGCGCCTGCGCGCCGCTGTCATCGGCATCGATGATGAGGACGACTCCACCTTCACCATCACAGTCGACCACAAGACCTTCCACTTTCAGGTAAATACTGGACTTGTATGTATAATTTGCCTTTTTATTAGTCTATTTCAAAGGGTTCTAAGAGTTACTGGGCTTTGTTCGCAAATTTTCCATTTGGTGGAAACGTCAAATGAACACTTATTTCGTTTAAATATAATAATATAGAAATTAAAAAAATGAAGAATTGTAGTCTGTTTATACTATATCTGTGTTAAAGGAAGGTTGATCGATTAGTCTAATAAAGGAAGATGATCGCTGTTAGATATATCCCATTTGGTGTAGTTACAATTAAAAGTTAGCCCTGTTGTCAGCTTTAGTTAGGAACTATTTGTTTGTTTAACGTATGAACTATCAGTATATCACATATCGTCCGAATTCAGTAAGTTCTATCTATATTCTATTAATATTATAAACTCAAAAGTTTATTTGTATATTCAGATGCATGTTTGTTACTCTTTCACACCAAAAGTGCAGAATGGATTTTAATGAAATTTTACAATAATATAGCTGATACATCGGAATGAGAGCTATATAAATACTTGCTACTACCCGTGGACCAACAGCGGCTGAAAACGCACGGCGCTTACAGCTCCTCATATATTCGTAACTTGTAAGATACGCAGTCGAAGACATATTAAGAATATTATCGCTATACACATAATGACACCGCATGGAAAGTTGGGCGTATGCGGAAATGGCCTCACTCGCCCCTGACCCCATTTCCACGTGACTCATCCCATCCTTTCTCTCGGATGTCCGCATCGCGACAAACAGAGTTCTGAACAACAGATACGTTAATCGCAATGAATACAAATTGACATCGAAATGCTCGATAAATCTTGATGATCAACATTCCGCACTCGCGTCTCTGTCCTTTTTTTTTGAGTGGTGTTTTTAGAATTGCGTAATAACATCACTTGTGAAGTGTGCGAATTAATTTGAAATTAACGTGCTGCGATGCTGAGGATTAAGTTAGGTCTTTGCATTAACTTCATCATTTTGAATAATGCATGAAATATTAATAATTCGCCACAATTTCTAACAGCGTTAAGAACGTTAGCCTTTTTTTTTCAATTGTGCGAGCGACTTTGCAATATTTTTTCAGTTCTGAGACACGACATGCGAACTCATATCCTTCATTCTTTAATCAGTCTCTTCACTTGTATCGTCACATATTTTTAACCGATCCACCACTTGGTCTATCATTTTTAAAAAGAAAGTCTTTAGCACGTGGTCTAGGAAACTGTAGATCAGCATTGGCGCCAGAAAGATCGGTAGCACTGCGTGTAATAGAAACGAATGGTTTCTGAGCCTCCACATCTCCAAACCTACTCACTTTAAGTCTAGTATCTTGTATTGATCTTGTGAACATCAAGCTCGTCTATGTCCCCACTGATCAATCTTTTAAGTTTATATGTGTTATTGTCAAATACCGCTAATATCCTTACCCATAGCAACCGATAAGGACCCGATAAAACCTCAGTGGAAACCGTTACTAACTGACTCGCTTTCGAATAACGCGTTTTTACAGCTTTAACTAATATTAAATTTAAATACAACTTGTTTCTACCAGGAAGAAACAAGTTAAAACTGTAACATGTACCTATGCAAATACCTATATCCTTATATCCACAGGCCCGGGACGGTTCAGAGCGTGAGCGCTGGGTGCGCGCACTCGAAGACACGATAACACGCCACGGGCGGCGCGAACGCTGGTCGCGCTGCGTGCCCGCGCCCGCGCACCGTCACGGCGACCTCGAGCGGCGCATATCGGAAGCGGACGCCTACCTGCAGATCATGATCGAGCTTGTTAATGTGAGTTTTCGTTATACACGCACACCTACACACGTGTCATACAAATGTACGCCCACAAACACGCACAGAAATACGCATTCACACACGGAATTGGTACTGTATACGAATGTAAAAATACAAGCACATTGTAGTTGAGCTTGTGAAGGTGTGTATCGAAATGTCTATTTTAAAATAGTACACAGACACGCATACATACACATATAATTTGGGCACACGAAATGTATTCAATGGGTAAGAACATCGTCGATTTAAACATATTACGCCATTATAGCTTATCAATTTGAATTAAGTGTAAAGCATATAATATATGTATATAGGTATGGTAGAAATATACGAAAAACTAGCTTAAAAAACACACAAACATACACATATATGTATACGTGCATGCAAGCACGTACGCGCGCACTAACGCAATCCGCAAGCACCCATTTATTAAAAAAGTGTTAGTATTTACCAAACGTGTAATGGAAATATTTTTCAAAATTCAATAACCAATTTTGAAAATGGAATTATTAACATTTGTCCAACAAGAGGATAAATAAACAAACAACAACAATAAGATCGAAAATTAATCAACACATTAATATATTTCGTGTTAATTTATGGAAATTAAAATATAATAATCTCTTGAAACACTTTTCCTTACAGAAATTAAATATACGAGTATCGGAGCTAACAGAACCGCACGAGAAAAGCAGAGCTCAAGTTATACTGGACCATGCGAACGTATGTTATTTCACATTATATTAATTTTAATCGTTCAACATATTATGGAGATTTATATTTTAGTTTAATAGCATTGAAATGCTTTATAAATGAGAAATTTTGAAAGAATAGAAAAAAAATTATCACGAGATGGGATTCGAACCCACGTTTCTTCGGGGCGGGACCCCGATGATAACAATGATAAATATGATTTTATCCAGTTTATCTTGTTCCTAATCCTAATTAGGATCACCAGGATTAAAAAAAGTTCTCATTTATGCCCTGTACAAGAGTAGTTGGGACAAATAGAACTTTTCTTTCATCTTTCTTCTTCTTTCTTTCTTTCTTTTCATGGAAGAGTCTTTTTTTCTGTGTACATATAATTTTATTCTATTTATTAAAATACAACTGTTCTTCTTGCAGGCAATGTTGGACAATATAAAGCATTCTATAGTACTTCTACAAATAGCTAAGGTGAGTTAGAATTTAGGTATAATAACTTCAACTATAGACTAAGTAACAACTTCTAGTGAGACCCAAAAAACTTTACAGATTATTTTAAACTAACAGTACGCCCCGGCTTTGTCCGTGGTATATATATAGCCTATGTCATTCAGAGATGAATTTTCATGATTTATTTTTTTGGCGACAAGCATATATAATTATAAATAAGTAATTCTTAAGCGCTCAAAAACTACTGGACTAATATCAAAAAGTCTTACACCATACCAAAGCTCCATATTCGCTATATCTCGTAGACATGTACCACGGGTGAAGCCAGGGCAAACAGCTAGTATTGAATTATTATTTTCAATAAAACTAAACTATGAACAATTTATACTAAATGTCTTATTATATTTTTTCTTCGTCACTAGATGATCAAATAAAATAAAAATAACGTAGTCCTAGTATGAAACAAAGTCGCTTTCCGCCATCTGTATGCCTGTATGCGTAGATCTTTAAAATAACGCAACAGATTTTGATATATATTTTTTTAGTGGATAGAAGAGCCAGGGCGGGTGATTACCTCTAAATCATACTCCTACTATCCTACTAATATAATAAATGCGAAAGGTTGTAACGATGTGTGTGTGTTTGTTGCTCTTTCACGCAAAAATTACTGAACCGATTACAATGAAATTTGGTACGTAGACAGCTGGACAACTGGAATAATATATAGATAACGTTTTTATCCCGATATTCCTACGGGATACGGACTTACGCGGGTGAAACCGCGGGACGCAGCTAGTAATAAAATATTTGTTTCAGAATACGGTTAATCCAGTGAATGGCGTGTACCAAGGACCAACGAATCCGTCGCAGGCGCATATCAAAGAAGGTAAATAAAATCTCATCATCGTTATAATAGTTGTTAAATGGCTTTAACAGAAGGGAAGAGAGAAAAATAGTTTTTGTATCAGGGACGGCGTGTGAAGGCGTGTAGCCGATACAGACAGACGGATAGACAAAGACATTTCCACATTTGTGTTGAAAAAATTATATTGTGATTATGTGAAAAATCTCTGTTACTAATATTATAAAGGCGAAAGTTTGATTTTTAGTTTTATAGCATTGAAATGCTTTATAAATCGAAAGATTAGATGAAATTCGATTACTGAGACGGGAACGGGTGGCCGAGAGGCTAGGCGTTGCTACGGTTTGGCAAAAAGACAAGTTCTCGCCTCGTGATCGAATTTTTTCTAATCTTTAAAAATTTTGCATTAATAAAGCATCTATATAGTCTAAAGCCGTCCTCAATAAATCTAACACTGAAATAATTTTTCAAATCGGACCAGTAGTTCCTGAGACTAGTGCGTTCAAACAAACAACCTCTTCAACATTATAATATTAGTATAGATTTCAATGCTATTAAACTAAAAATTAAAATTATTTTATTTAAAACAAAAAAAAAAGTTGTGAATATTACAATAGTTTCTAACGTACATAAAACATATTGTACATAGATTTGTCCCTCCGCGTAGAACTGGGCGCGGAGTGCCGCGAGCTCCCCACGCCCACGCTGCCGCTGTCGCCGATGACGCCGCTGGAACATATCGACGCGCCGCGTACGTATCCCACCAGTCCCACATACCATTCCTATAATGTCCCAATAATCCCATTCATCTCACTAGTCCCATGTTCTGTTACTATTAATTCCCACTAATACCATATCTCATTCCTATGATGTCCCAATAATCCCATTCATACCATTAATCCCATATCCCAGTGCTATAGTTTCCCAATAATCCCATTCATCTCACTAAACCCATGTCCTGTTACTTCTTATTAAATCCCATATCCCATTTCTATTTTTTTTTTATGTCATAGCGGGCAACTGACCCGGGTCGCCTGATGGCAAGCCATCACCATCAAACTCAAACATTTATTCATTCACTAGACTTCTTATAGAAGCACTTTTGCATCACCATAATATTACACAGTTATAACATTTACCACTGGTTCGGAAGGCAGTTCCTACAAGAAGAGCCGGCAAGAAACTCTGTAGTTGCTCTTTTAAAGTAATATAAATTTTACATTTTAATTCTACATAATATGTAACATGTACATAATAACAATGATGCCAATGTACTGACCTGTGGTTGAACCTCATGAACATTCGCAGCGCATAAAGTCCTGTTTCTATTATATCCCATAGATCCCATATTCCACTTCTATTATATCCCACTAATCCCATATCCCGTTTCTAATAATATCCCACTGGTTGCACATTCCAATTCTAGAATATACCAGTTGTAAGTTAAACAGGATTACTATAACGATACTGACTGACTGACCGCTGCAACTTCTTTTTTTTTTCGATCACAAGTACATCTACATTCAAAAAAGATTTTTAATTTTTTTTTTTTTGGTTTTACCTAAATCTAGACTTTAATTAATAGTCAACATCGTTAAATATGATACGTGTCTTTGCCAAAATAAAACACTTACAAAAACACGAGTAAGTAATAGAAAATACCCCATCACCAGGGCAAGCCATGTCACTTCTCGTGCCAGACACCTCCTATTCGTCATCGGAGGGTGAAGACGATTTCTACGACGCTGATGAGGAACCGGCCTCGCAGACAGACCCTGGACCTAGGTGAGTTGACACCTTATTTTTTTTTAGCTTTATAAATCTGTCATGGGAATAATTATATAATACTAGCGGTCCGCCCCGGTTTCGCACGTGGTACATATATACCCTAAAGTTTTCCTCAATAAATGGGCTATCTAAAACTGAAAGAATTTTTCAAAACAGACCAGTATTTCCTGAGATTAGCACATTGAAACAAACAAACAAACAAACACTTCAGCTTTATAATATTAGTATGGATGACCTGTTGCCCTCGTTTCGCGTGGTCATGGAAAATTAACAGCAGTCATTCATGTCAAAATTTTAATAAAGCGCCATCTTTTTTTATATACACTACTATAATCGAGCAACTGAGCTGGTGGTTCGCCTGATGGTAAGCGATCACCACCGCCCATGAGCATTCGCAAAGGTGAGGCTTCTGCGAATGCGCTGCCCGCTTTTAAGGGATAGCTATGAGAAAATGATTGATGACTGGAACGAAGGAATGGACTAGGAAGGGTGTGGAAAAGGAAACGGCCTCCGGTTCCCCCACTCACCATACGAAACACAATAGCATGTACTGTGCACGTGGTAATTCCTCGGAGTGAGCTACCTAATTCGTGCCGAAACGTGCTCGAATACCATATACAAAATTATTGATTTGACTGTTATTTAAATGCGGATCGTAATGGATACTGCGGTAAACAGTAGTCTGTGTCACTATTTAGCCTCCAAACTATCTTCACACTAATAGCCTTCATATAAAGTGCTACCATCTATTAGAAAATTGGTGAACTACAATAGTTTTATTTTCAAAGTATTCATTTTAAACGACGGTAAACGTTTGGGTCTAAAATTACCTAGTAGATACCAAGATAGGCTTGATTTTAGCTCTTTGGTGATGAGGAAGGATAAAGGTAAAATTTAATAAAATTGAATTAGTAGATAAATATTAACTATATATTTATCTACTTAAACATATCATAACAGGGCAATATAGTTTAGGCGATACAAAACATTGTAACTAGTATTATAAACGGAGCACTGTCATACTGTATATCGCTTCTAATTTTTAGTTTTATAGCATTTAAATCCTACTTAATATCATAAATGCGAAAGTTTGTAAGGATGTGTGTGTTTGGTTGCAATGAAAATTGGTACGTAGATAGCTGGACAACTGGAATGACATATAGGCAAGGCTTTTTATCCTGATATTCCTACGTGATACGGACTTACGCAGGTGAAACCGCGGGGCGCAGCTAGCGCTTCATAAATGAGAAAAAATTCAATCCCGCCTCGTGATCAATTTTATTTCTACTCTTTGAAAATTCCTCATTGATATTGCTTCATTGGATTAATATAAAACATACCTAATTAATATTCCTTGGTAAGATTAATTTATATATAGCATGAAACTGGAGAAAGACCTACTCGAAATGTTGTCGTGACAATAACTTTAAGACATTACATTAGATAAACATTTGTAGAGGAAATCGCTATCATATGTGAAGATGGTATATAGAGAAGGTGTATAGAGGTACATACAAGAAAAACGAGTATATTATGAATGTCCAAGTACATAGTTCATATCTTTATTACACTCACTCGAGACACGACCTCAACAAAATCCGAAACTATCAATTTGGGATCTTTTTATGTGGTCCATAAAAGTTACGGCGAAGGTCGGAAAGTGTAAAACTCACAGCGATCGGTGGTAAAAGCGGAGTTATAGTAGTTTTATATTATGAAGGGAATTATTGATCTCTTTTATTGAAGGTAGAATGGGCGAAGATCTATAAGCCTAATTTAAATAGGACCACTCGGAAAACACCAGCTTTCAATAAAAAAAATAAATAATCATCAATCGATTTACCCAGTCGACTATTTTGAGGTTAAAATACAAAATTATGTAGTCTTATTAAGGACCTCCTCCGTTTTTGGAAGTCGATTGAAGAAAATTGCTGTTCTTCACTATCAAGAAACGGTGTTACCTTAAATTTCCTAAGTATCATCTAATTATTTCATTGTCTACCCGTTGCTTTAAAGCCTTTGGGTTCACTGAAAATCAGTACTGCGTTATGGCAGACCCAACAATACACTGAGTTATCCTCGTTTCAGCTAGAGACACGACTTTTTAAGCTTTTAAGCTGTTTTTTTTTTATTTGTAACTTGTGAAATGACTGCCATTTCTTGAATTCTAAATGCCATACAGTAGTCGTACTGTATGTCACATATTCTATATATTGTTTTCGGAATCTGTACACCCTCTCCGTCCTTTTTCTTTATCCAGGTATTGATGCATTGTGCTTGTATTAACTCGATTTTTCATTATTTCTTTTCGTTAAAACAATTCCCCGCTACAAAAGTGTGGTAAATTGGAAAATCTATCCGCGCTCGCTTCACCTCTATTCTTGATGTTTAGAAGAGGGTTCGTTGACCAAACCGGTCAAAGCCTTTGGGATTCCGGACAATAAAATTGATATCATGAATGCTTTTATCAAAAGATTACTGCTGGCTGATTAGCTAATTGGTTAATATCGATATAGAGTTGTGACTAAATGATTATAATTGAATATATCATTTCAGGCACAATTTTTGAACAGTTTAATGCTTCCTATTTGACATTATTTCTCGCTCTAGAGAACTCTAGAGAAGATTATAAATCAAGTAAATTGTTATTACACTAAATCTATATATTTTATAAGCAGAATTATAAAGAACTATGTATATTTAATGGAAAAATTAAAGTAATTATAATATTTGAAATAACGCCAATGTAAAGATTGTAAATGAATGAATACCTCCAGGAGACGATGTTATCCTGTATGTGCATCGAAACTGTGTTTTACTATACCTGCGCCTAAAGTCCGCCCGCTTTAAAGTCCGCCTCTTAACATATATGACCGCCAATAATTTTGCGAAAGAAATTTTTAATATAGATACGTCGCGAATTCCTACTTTAAAAGAATGTTTTATTCTTACCTTAAGCAAATTGTACGATTTCCCCGTTTTGAAACAATGTCGTCAGTTTATATACGCTCGCTATTATTTCGAAAATTTACTTTTCTCAAATGTCCGCCAGTAGCAAGTGCGAGACCACTTCGCGAGTTTCCCATGTAAATAATACTGACATTCCTAATAATAATTCTTCTGTGTTATTTTGTAATATAAAGCAAACCTAACCAAAACAGAAAAAGACTGATTCCGGGGTCTCAGCCGTAATACAAAATGGCTGTGTTTTTCAGTGACAGATACTGTTATGTAATACTGTCATTTATGCAATCTTACTGCTATATACCCAATGCTACAAAGTATGTAATGATATGTTGAACCACTCGAGTCAATCAACAACCACAATCAACCAAAATCGAGTCTTTGTTACTTGTATAAAT
Organism: Zerene cesonia; assembly: GCF_012273895.1. NCBI lineage: Eukaryota > Metazoa > Arthropoda > Insecta > Lepidoptera > Pieridae > Zerene > Zerene cesonia. The sequence continues at coordinate 1,359,738 of NC_052115.1, read as the reverse complement.
AAATATACTAAAATAAAACTCGAGAGAACAACACTGTTTCAGTATTTATTATTATTTTAATTCTTACAACGTTTCTTGATTTCTTTATTATTATCCTTATTTATACTTTTTTGTGTACCTCGTTTCTTGAAAAAAAAAACGATCTCGTTAGAAAGATGCAAAAATATCTAGCATAGCTAGACTTTCGTTTGTATGTCTCATAGTTGAATTAGTTAACACCAAAATTATGTATGTATGAATGTATTCGTATTATCATATATCTCGATATAATAACGCCCGCCAATCTATTTCCGTTATCGTCCAATTCCGTTTCTAGGCTACCGTCCACGTCCGAATTTGGGCTAATGGTTGCAATGAACCTATTTCGGAATGTCGAGCGGTTTCTAAAATAGCCGACATTACTATCTCACTATTTCGGATATTGTTTTCAAGTCTATTAGCATTGTAGTTTATTAAGTGACATAGTTAAATTACACATAGCACATTATTACTAATCCTACTATCCTACTAATATTATAAATGCGAAAGTTTGTAAGGATGTGTTTGTTGCTCTTTCACGCAAAAATTACTGAACCGATTGCAATGAAATTTGGTACGGAGATAGCTGGACAAGTGGAATAACATATAGGCAACTTTTTATCCCAATACGGGATACGACTAACTTACGAAACCGCGGGGTCAATCTAGTATGAAAATAAACCTAAAAAATATCTATAGAATTACATGACTTGATCACTATATCGATCTGTTCATAAAACGTGCACTTGTATTTTCGGATATAAATTTAAACCTGAAAAAAAACAAACCACGAAACGTAATCTTACTAATTTTAGTAATTGAATTTTCACATGTGTTATTTGTAATGCAAAAGTGCTAAATTAAATTGAAGCTCAGTCCATCGTTATATACGTCCATTGATTGTGACCTAACACTGATACAGTATTGTGTTATTGATTGGTTAGATTTGCACTTACCTAGCAAAACCGTCTTCTGTTTCAATCTCTGCAGCTAGATATTTATAATAAATATAAATTAAGGATAAATTGACTATAAAGTTTTTGTATTATATGTTCACTATTGCCTTATATCTAAAAAGGTACCTGGGGGCGCTACTGTCACCTCTTAAAGCAGAAGCAATTCCGGTGTGGGAAAAATACAGAGACACATATATAGCTAGCCATGGCTAGGCCGACGTTTTATAAGTACATAGAATTTTTAAAAGATTTTTTATATTCGTCTGTGCTTTTTTTACTCAATAAATCGGTCGGTTTTTAACCGATTCACGTGCTTCTTCTTGTGTTTGATGAGAAATCTATTTAAGAGATAAATTCATGCACTAGTTTTTTTTTTAATTTCGAATAAGGTGAGAGTATTTAACTATCGCTTCGCATGTTGGACAGTGAATAACGTGGTCTAGGATGGAGCACGCTCTCCAATACAAGCCTATTCACGTTACGTTTAAATATACGTTTAAATAAATCCATATTATAATTCCCGGTGAAAACAGAAGTCGAAAGAGTGTTCCACTCCTTCGTCATACCCATGAAGAGAGAAGTTTTTTTTTTATATAGATAGGCATTCGTTTGACCACAGTTCTGAAGGGAAGCGGAGATGTAGTCTACTAGGGTGTACATCTACCTAGAAGGTGCCCTTATGCGTATTGCGTATTTATTTCAGGGAGGGAATTCTATTAAGTGCAAATTGCAAATTGGAATCACTCACTTATATCTCCCATTCTTACTTGAATCGTGTGATAGTTTTAATGGAATCGATATTCCAACCAGGACAGCATACAAACTTGAAGATCGTCGACGTATCCAATTCTCCGATAACTTAATTTCTTCTCAGCAATCTCGAAGCGATCTAGTTGACCTTTGACGTCAATTTCCTGGGGGACAGTATTCAATCCGTAACAATGGCTGTTGTCTTTATCTCGGTTTTAAAAGCATCTTGACGTGTCGATGTTTGTCTTTCAGTGCATACCACACGTGCATGTAATGTGTTTAGAAATATATTGGTAGGACTGATTATAGTTGGTAGTACAAACTGGAAAAAAAAGGAATTGAAAATTAAGTAAAATCTACGATTTTATTTATTACTAGCGGTCCGCTGCGGCTTCACCCGTTATACAAAAATGCGTATACCACTCAGGGATCACGTACATATTAAACGGTGAAAATTTTTTGAAATCGGTCCAGCAGTTTAACGCGCAACACAACAAATAAACTCTTCAGCTTTATATGTAACATATTATCAAAATCATAAGAAATGTTATGGGTTCTTAACAGCATGCGTTTATGATGAGATCATAAATAGTAGTACGATAATTGCGGAAAATGCTTTACGGTGTACTATCAAACTTAACTCTCCAGGTGTTATTTTCTCCAGCCAATAGCGTATTGACGCATTATTAATTATTCAAGATCAAATTATATAATTAGACTTACTAGTTCTATATTATAATAAGACTATTCCGGCTTAAATGTGTTAACAAACAGTTTCTATTTGTGTCCAAAGGAATTACTTCCCACTCGCGTTCGTTAATATCCCCTTATTTTTCCACGTTCCTCGATAAACAACAACAACGCACACGGCTTAGTTCAAGGGCGCCATTAATGGATTTCATGCTTTGCGACTAATTATGAAATGGCGCCATCTAACGGCGCTATTCTAAAACATGCTAGATACATCAACGTCTGATGTCAAGAAAAGCTATACATGTACTAGGTGATCAGGATTGTTTGTAGTTGATAATGGGGTTTTTACGGCTACCAATCTTTTACTTACTTGACTTATAAGTGGTTGTGAAATTCTTTTTGGTGCAGTCGTTCGAATGGCAAGCCAAATAACGAAAATGATTTTAATTTCTATTCACGTTAAGAGCGATTATCCAAAAGGACACAAACCGAATATGGGAAGAATAGTTTGTATACAGATGTTTCGTCGAACTTAAACGACATCACACTGGACACACCAGCTTTCAAATTAGAAACGTTCGAATAAATGCATTCGAATTGAGAACCTCCTTCTTTTTAGAAATCGGTTAAAATACCAGGTTGTAAATTCTTAAGAAACCATTTATGTATTACTCGCTACACCCCGCGGTTTTACCCGCGTAAGTCAGTATCCCGTAGGGATATCGGGATAAAAAGTCGCCTATGTGTTATTCCAGTTGTCCAGCTGTCTATGTACCAAATTTCAATGCAATCAATTCAGTCATTTCTGCGTGAAAGAGTAACAAACATCATACACATACACATACATCCACCCTCACAAACTTTCGCATTTATAATATTAGTAGGATTCTAATAATATACGAATGGAAGTCACCCCAGCATTGGTTTTACGTTGGGTTTACGATGTTAAACAGAATCCGGCGACAGCGGGTCTAACGCGAAGCCGCCGGTGTCTTGTAATTACATTACAATCAGTTTTAACCAGTTTATTCAACTAAGGGAATTATTGAATCGAGGCTAGGCAGGTCTTAACCTTATGCGGGAAAATTTTAACAATGTACCACATTGTGCTTATGATGACTTCTAGTAAAATATGCAACGTAAAAACCCTTCTTTTTCCGTTCTTATTTTTGTCATATCTATCTTTATGTCATAATCAGCAAAGGTGATGTGTCGGGTGTTGCCGGATGGTAAACGCTACAACCGCCCCTTAACATTAGCAGAGGCGTAAGATCTTGTGTAGAGGCTAAACATCTCTTTAAATGGATTACCTACTTTAAAAGACGTGGGATGAAGAGAGGAATGGTGAGGAGTCTAAAGGAAATTACTAGGCCCTTCCTAGTCCTTTTCTTTATTTTCAGGAAAGGGAACAGGAAAGGATATAAGGATCTTTAGGAAAGAATATGGACCTGCTCCCATTCACAGTGCGAAACACAGTAGCATCAGATTTAAATAAATCAGTTTTTAGTAGTTTGCAATATGTTATTTTAAAGGAATTAATGTTAAAAAATTTGCACAAAAAACCGAAATAGTAGAAGAAATTCGATTACTGTGGCGGGATCACGGGGCCGAGAGGCTACGGTAAGACAAAATGACGCGGGTTCGAAACCCGCCTCGTGTTAATTTTTTTCAAATCTTTCAAAATTTCTTATTTATGAAGCTTTTCCATGCTATAAAACTAAACATTCAAGTTAAAAAAAAATTTAGTACTACATTAAAGTAATTATACCCATAAAAACCCCGTTTAACATAATATTATTAGTATCTAGGTATAGATCACTTAACTTAATCTATTTAAGGCAACATGTAGTACACTTAAAAGATCTTAAATAACTTAAAACTACGGCCCATACAAATAATACGCAAGACCCACAAGAAAGAAAGAATATCAAATTTAAATAAATAAATTGAATGTTCAAAAAATCAGAATTTATTTAAGAACTCGTTGTGAGATTCGTTAGAAAAATAATGTGTTTTTGCGTAGATTGTATGCGAACAAGTATTTTATTTCCAAAATTGTATTCATTTATAAACACTTCCGTTAAAAAAGATTTCTTGAGGATAAAATTTTCTAACTAACTACTACGTACCTAAATATTACATGCAAAATATCAATACGCGTTTTCTTTTCGCCGAAGTGAAATCATCAGAAAACATCAAACGTTCTACGCTCAGATAGACACGCGCTGAAAATCATAACTATAATTTTTATCTTCTTCTTATATATAATAATACATTTCTGTTCGTTAGTCTCGCTACACAACTCGAGAATGGCTTAGCGGATTTTGATAATTTTGGATTTTGGTTCATTCGTAATAGTCCAATGAAGGTTTAAAAGGTAAGAAATACATCACCTAACTCTGTACAGCGTTGCGGAGTTCGCCGGGTCAGATGGTTATTAAATAAATATCGCTCTACAAAAACCGAATGCAGAACGACCGACACTCTTAAAAATACCCAAACGTGTATTTAAGTATAATATATTTGACTGAAATAAAATACAACTCGCATCGATTATCTCAAGATTCATTGGTAATGCTTTTATTTATAAACAATGCTGGATGCACTTACGTCTGCCGATTTAGCGCATCACAACGATGGGGAGTAATGCTTGTGCTATTGCTATTGTCATAGATTACGATACGATGCAGATGTGATAATGCATTTTTTTTGAATGATGAATGAATGGCATATATCGGAACAAGGATTGTTGAAATAGTAATGCCTGTTTAATAATGATGTAGGAAATTTATGAATTATAATAGATCTATATAGCTGCTTATATTTGATTTATATGGCTTAAGTTAAATAGCTTCAAAAACTAGTCTATTATGTAAAGCTTTGTAAATTTTAAAATGTAGAGCAAATTCGTTTATGAAAAAAAATTATAATATTAAAGGAAAACTATGTTCGAACATGCTATGATTCGTTATCCATACTTCTTGCTTCGGTCGTTATGAGAATAACGGGTCTCGTAATAAAATTGAGAACATGAACCATCTTTTTAAAATCTTTTTACACTTCTCAGTAACGATCATAAAAATACCGCAAAGGGTCATTAAAAATTACTCATCCATCTAACCTACATGCGTCTAACCCTGACCTACCACGATTTGACATCGCGAGACGTTTATGTATTATCGCTAATTTCGGTAACTTCATACCAGCGTCCGCATCTGTATAACAAATCATTGACCGTTTTTCTACGCGTGTCTCAGTGCGCGACCGACCGCGGTGCAGTACGCACGTGCCGTGGCAGCGCTGCGGATCGATAAAATACGTTATCGTGTGTAATAAGGACAAAACGTTGTGTGAACTAGCCCTTATTGTAGGCGAAATTTGAATTTTACATTGTAAATATTTGGTGCATACAGTGCTGATATGAAATACGGGTTGGTTGGTTTGGCTTGCTAACGATCGAGGAAAACTGTTGTTATATATTTATTTTTGTATTTATTTTTGATTTCCGTGATTTATCTATGGCGTGTAAATGTCAGTGTTTTGTATGTGTGTGTGTTGTAATTTGAAAAAAAAAACACAACTAATTTTTAACTGGAACCATGTAGACTCTATATTTTAATACCAACGTGTTTACGTGATTTTATTTATATTTTAATCCTCCACCTATTTATTTTTTGTGTAGAACCTACACTCTCTCTATGCAATATTAGCACTTACATGCGAAATTAATTATAGAAAACTAAAATGCGACGCTCGAGTTAAACACGTGTCGAATTTAATCGACATTCCGCACAAATATTTTTCATACGATTTTGAAAATGCTCATAAATAAAATACAAATGTATCGATTTAATATTGCTCTTAATGTCACATTAGTTAGAAAATACGCAGTAAGCCGCATCTGCGTAGGATGACTTTGATTGCGAGCGAGCCGGGTTCGTTTGATGTAAAGGAAATTCGATAATATTATATATTAATAGATATATATGTGTTTTTTGGGTGAAATCTACACTAATATTATAAGTTGGAAACTTTTCTATTTTTTTTTTGTATATTTGTAAAGTTGTCACGCAAAAACCACGGCATCAGTATAAAAAATTCTTTACGGAGGAAACTTTTATATATTTGTAACGTTTTCACGCAAAAACCACAATATCAGTATAAAAAATTCTTTACAATTAAAAATTTTACATCCATTTCAGGCAAAATGTCATATTATATATATACAATTATTAGAAAAGTAAACGATAAGACTTTTCTCTGTGCTAGTCCGCCGAATATAATTGTTAACACATACAAGTTAATATAATTAGATAGTATAGAACTTGTTCTATGTTAAAAAAAAATAAATTAAACAAGCGCATTTGTTAAACAGAGATTGAGAAAGAGAATATTAAAAAATTCTTTACAATTTTAAAAACGAAAATCAATCAATTCAATACATTTCTGATCTTAATATGAGGTGAGGATTTTTATTAGGTGCCGAAAACTCATTAGACAAATCAATAAGACTTCAAGCAGTATACCACGTCTTCTTTATTCTTATAAAACAATTCAAAATTAGAATTTAAAATAACGGGGACAAGATTCAATTTCGGATAATGCAAAAATACATAATAACCTTCATATTAATGCAGATGTGTGCGTAGTCACAATTTTATTTTATCTAGGACATCCATTAACATTAATTTGATTTTGGGTTATATGATTTTAATTGATTTTGAAGTCAAGGCTCTTTGAAGAATTATGAATAATTATATTTTCATTAGCAGTGGTGGCTCAGTGGTGAGAACCTCGGAGTTCAAAATCGATAAGTCGGGGTTCGAGACCGGGGCGAGCTTAGGAAATTTGATTTTTCGATTTATCTGCACATGTGGATAACATCGCCACTGCTTAAAAACGGTTAAGGAAAACATCGTGAGAAAACCGGCATGTCCAAAAATCAAAAGTTCGACGACATGCGACATCTGCCAACCCGCACTTGGCCAGCGTGGTGGATTATGGCCTGAACCCTCATAGGAGGCCTGTGCCCCAGCAGTGGGAACATACATGGGCTGATGATGATATTTTCATTAGTTATCTGTGTACGTGATATGATAGAACCTCTTTGAAGCGTGTCTAACAGACGCACGCTCGTGTGACTCGGTAATGCTCTAATCGGTAACGGTAGTTATTCAGTTAAATTTCAACAAACAAACGTGAAATCAAGTTTATTTATTATAATAATAAATAAATATTATACGCGTGTATCTTAATAATTGATAATATATGCTAGAAGTCTTCGTGCATTGAGCTGACGTGGTCGTCATGCGGTCCACATTTCTAATATCACTACATTTTATAAAACAAAGTCGCTATCTCTGTCCGTCCCTATATATCTTTAAAACTACGCAACATCCGTTGCTGCAACATTGTTGGGTTTTTTTTTATAGATAGAGTGATTTAAGAGGAAGGTTTTTACGCGTTTAATAATATCTATTAAACTATTCCGAATTTAACGCGTACGAAGCCGCGGGCAAACGCTTATGTATAATACACTTTAATCAGATAATACGTAACTATTTTTCGAACTACGAGCTAAAATCAAATAAATATATCTACCCATACCATAATATCTACCCATTATCGGACTATCAGCTCTCAAACCCAATCTGTTTTCAGATTGAATGTTTAATTCAATATCGCGAATTTAATGTATCGATAATTAGTGTTCGTATAGAGTAATTACGCAACTGTTTGATAAAAATAAACAATAATAAATGTTTGTTCCATATTTTTATCGCAGTTTATTATAATAATCGCCACTATCTTATCAGCGGTTCAAAATAAAAAAACTATCATAGACAGTGAAAGGCACAACCATGCAAAAACCGGTTCAGAATGTTGGTGTAAAATTTCATTTAAAATGATATCTTAATCTAGCCGTGATATATGTCTTTTCTAATATATGTTACGATACTCTTCTCCATATAGGATTAGACTTTAATCCCAGAGGCGTGCGATCCTTAGAAGTATTTCAGTACCACGATGTCGGCAAATCGATTGTTGATTGATGATTTCCCGAATATCATAGCTATAAGATATGATAAAACAGCATAATACGTTATATGTGTACAGACGTCTCAAGCAAAATATAAAAAATTAGGATTTTAGGAAACTGGTAGATTTATCATTGCATCCTTTTAGGACGTCCTCTGTTGGACATAGGCCTCTCCCAAAAATTAAGATATATATACGCCTTTTATCACTAGATAGATAAATGTTAACTTATGATACCTAGAACAAATTAAAATATCCGCTATACTTTTCTTCGTTTATGTGTTTTTTTTAATACGAAGATCATTCATAAGAATCCAAGGTATTGAAGTACCGCCTGTCCCGACCAGCAAATTCCTCGTTTTCAGGCCCTCCCTCCATCGCTATTGAATGTTTCAATGTAAGCCTATAACGAAAATGCCTTCACGACAGAAGTTAATAGGTAATCGCGTAATGTGTAATGAGGTGTGGTATGCGGATCGAGATTGTGCGGCTTCTATCGGATTTATTCATTCATTGGCTACATACTCGTGATAGTTTGACGAATGTTCGAATGGGTATACACCGATACCAGAATATGGCTCTTTGCTAACATCTATTTGGACTGGGTTGGAAAATTTCAGGAGTAACATCCCTATTCTTGAAAACATACTGGATTTTATTTTAATACTTACTTTGATATGAAGTATTTCTATAATTGAGCAGCGTTTGTAAAAACAAATCTTTCTGATTCAAATACATCCAATATAATTCAATTGATGCATAGATAGATAGTGGGTAGATAAAATATAAAAAGCCTTATGTCTCGACGGAAATATAATGATTATTCTAAGCTAACTGAGGTTGTATATCCGTCTTTCTAGGTATTTAAATTTTGTAGTTGAATTTCTTCTCTGTGACTTTTGTATTGAAATATCAGAAATCAGTGAAATAAGTAATCGAAGAAACAATAATGACCAATTATTAAGAAAATATTCAGTGTTTTATATCGCCAATTAACCACGTAACTGTAAGAATAAACTCCATATAGGCTGCAGCTAGGAAATATCGTGGCTTTTCCCGAGAAAATCGCAGCCAAGGAGCGAGCTAATCACTTCCATGTTTCGTAATTTGTGGGTTTCCGTCTCGTTTTCTCGCCATTTAGTTTAATCGCCTGTGTATTTCTTGTCTGCGTAAATTCCGCTTCATTTGTGGATACTTGTGACTGCGAATGAGTTAAGGAACTGGAAGCGCTGTATATACGACAAAAATAAAATTTACAAATACGCAATTAAGTCGGAAATCTTACGTTGTCTTATCTTGTCCTAAAACCAATTTAAGCTTTTTAAATAACGGGAATAAAAGCATTGTTCAAACTAATCCTACTAATATAAATGCGAAAGTTTGTAAGGATGTGTGTGTGTGTTTTTTGCTCTTTCACGCAAAGGCTACTGAACCGATTGCAATAAAATTTGGTACATAGACAGCGGGACAACTGAAATAACATAAAGGCAAATTTTTATCCCAATATTCGTACGGGATACGGACTTACACGGGTGAAACCGCGGGGCGCAGCTAGTCCACATTATTATTGATGTAAATGTGATCGTAATTAAGGCTACACATGGGTAAATGAAAACCATGCAAAATATACAATATTTTATGAGTATAATTGAGCTGGAAGGCAGGCCAATGCAAGCACACGATATCAAGCGTCATAATCGATTAGTAGTGGATGTTTCCAAGCGTGGTGAAACTGGTGATCTTAGTAAGATTGTCGGATAAAATGATAAGCGAAAAAATTATGATTTTTAACACCGACCACGACCACGCTCGCTGTGTAAGGTTCGAAACATGTGGAAAAATAATATGAATAAATCGCGATTAAAAAGTCTTTAATTTATAAATACTCGCGTAGAATCAAACACAAAAAATGCTATGATAAACAAAGAAAGGAATTTTATTAAAATTTCGCTTTTGCCTTTCTCCCGCGGTTGCCTTTCTCCCGCGGTTGCCTGGTAGAGATCACTCCCCAGTGATAATGCCGCCGATTGTACTATATTGTTGTCGTGTTATTGTTTCCATTTGTGTTTTCGTTTGTCATGTACAATAATGAGTTAAATAAATAAATAAAGAAAATAAAAAGTATTTATGACGTCAAATGGAGCAGATGCCTGCGCACCACCGATTTTTTGATGGAAAAGCAAGTAAAGTACTACGCCCATAAACAGTTAACATTGATGATGTTACAAACGCTCATTTATAAACCTAAACGATCATTACATACAGCTTTTTGACGGCGCAATATAAGCTATTTCCCTAAGTAATCACTCCAGGGCAATATGATATGAGAAGAGTTAGCTCCCTCTAATAATGTTAAAGCTGACGTCGATAAAGTAACTTTTGACCTTTGACATTTCCGCGGTGAAGTTAACCTTTTGGTTGGTAATTTGACGGTGTTCGCCCGACGGCAGCAGGTGATACAATTTATTTATATGAAACATTAGCTTTTGCCCGCGGCTTCGCACGCGTTAAATCCAGAGTAGTTTAATACATCTCATTATACATATAAACCTTCCTCTTGAATCACTCTATCTATAAACAAAACCCCATCAAAATCCGTTGCGTAGTTTTAAAGATCTAAGCATACATAGGGACCTAGGGACAGAGAAAGTGACTATGTTTTATACTATGTAGTGATTAAACGGTATTTTTGAAGTTGCATTTTGTTCTTATCTTCTAAATTCGAAAATTCTTTGCGTGAACATATAAAAGAAACAAGAATAAGAAGAAATCTTCACTTTATATTTAAATGCGCATTCGTTCTAAGCTGATTTGGGTAAATACCCCGTTTGACTTTCTGTTTCAACAGATCGCGATAAAATACGGCTTGTTTTACCATAAACACCCTGTCTTATATTGCGCAATTTCTTTTATTGCGTTACCGTTACCTTATTTATTTTTATTTTTATTTTTATTTATTTATTAACACTTTATTGTACAATGCACATACAGTTAACAAAAAACAATAAACAATATCTACTGTACAATTTGGCGCCTTATCGCTTAGAAGCGTTTTCTTTCAGGCAACCTTTGGATATAGGAAATATAAATTTTGAAAAGGTAGAAAGTGTATAAATACATACAAGTGTACAAATATATAGATAACAAATTAATGCACATAGGAGCAAGGGTAGTATAAATATGCAGTAAAGAGAGAAATAATAGAGAGGAGAGAAAAGCAATATAACATAGAACAGAGTCAAAACAACATTATGGAGATAGAAAATAATTCTTAACAAGAGATTTAAATGTACATAAAGATTATCTTATTAAATGATATCCGATCGCTGGCCCCGCAGGCATTATGAACTACATAAATCTACATCTAAAGATTTATTTTATTGTCTCAGAAGTTCCAGAGATAGTTATTTTTAACTAATCCTACACTCTTACTAAATTAATACTCTTAAATGTGCGGATATATAAATTTCAATCGATCGTACATCTATAGTACAATTTATCGATTCGTGACAATTGTATTGTGCGGAGTCCCACCTCTCACTTCAACTCGACCTTTTTGTTTGTACGTAACAACGGCATTCATAAAAATAGGAAACCAGGAAACCCTGGTGAACAACGAACGAAAATCGTACCCCCATTACCAGGTGGACAAAACCATATAGCTTGGCGGACCGTTAGAGTTTTCTAGACTGTGTCGGTGTCGCCCATTGTGCTACTGACGCCCATTCTGCGAATTCTCACACTGCTTTAATAATAACATGATAATGTTTTAGCGGCAAGCGTGTTCGTTCCTTTGAGCTTGAAGTTTTTCAATTAACCTTCCATCCTTGTTGATGGATACTTCTAGAACTCGGTTGGCAGTTCTTATGTAGTTTGTTTGATAAAACCGTGTGGGGTGTGTATTTTTCTTTTTGTGTTTTTTTTTGTCATAAAATTTATTAGGGAAT
>NC_052115.1:1343438-1346335 GCF_012273895.1 Zerene cesonia | reverse complement strand
GGCCCGAGCGTCGGAGAATCTGTAGGTTGTCAATGACCTTGAATGAATTTATCATTTAAAATATTACATCGTTACAAATGCTTAATCCATAAATCACGATGGGTTTTTGATTTACGTGTAATTGTTGTGTTATTTGTTTTTTTTTATCATACCCGTAACTAAAAAATAATTCTAAATTTAAAAAAATGTGTCATCGTATACTGAAATTGATTACAAACGAAGAATATACTCGTAATATGATAAAAACTATGATGGTCATGGAATCGGTAATTTCTTTTTTTTTTAATCAAATAGGAACATATCTTAACGTTTTTCTATAATAGCAGAGATAATATTCAATTTTAAAGCACTCAACAGATTTGTAGAGTCACTAGCAATAGCTGAAGATTGTGATAAAGCCCGTTACGGCACTTATACTTTAAAAATAACTTGGCATCTATTTGCAGACAGACTCCCGCTTAGTTCTGCTTTTTACGGATACTTTTATTCCTTTACTCAATTTGACTAAACGTTTTTTCAGCCGACTTCAATAATGGAGGAGGTTGTTAATTACTGTAGTATATATATTTGTTTTATTTCTGGCTTTGTTACCACGGTACTTTCGACTGGGTGAATCGATTTGGATGATTCTTTTATATATGTAATATGGTGCCTCCCGATGTCCCCCTGTCAAATTTTAAACTTATTTTCCTCACTCGTTGAAACCGTGTAATTAAAGTTAAAACCAACATGTTTTAATCGTTATGAGTTAGATTATAAGTGGATTTACGTCTGTTATCTCTTATGTTTTCAGTGTAAACATAACTGTTGTTTTTCAAATGCAAATGAAATATAAAAAATATTTATTAGAACTCTAGTTGAGGCTTTAAATTTTTCATTAGTTTGCTTTTACTTTTCGACCTACATATAAACATTGTTAAATATTAGGTCAAGGGCATTCCGTTCAGCGTAGTCTCATAAGAAGAAATAATGTAAACAAATAATTTCCTCACAGCAAAAGGAACATCATATAAACCAACTTTACAAACTACCCGCATATTCCCTAAAACTACCATCAATTTATTAGCCAACACGATGAACACAAAGTAACAATAAACCGTGACCGAGTGCGTGTTAGTGATCTGGTGTGGTTCAGTAATGTGACAAGGTGAATAATGATTCGCGCCTGGACATCGAGACGGTGGTCGTTGAGGCGCGATAGCGGAAGGTGAGGATTAATTATTGATTTATTACAAAATTGTTTTTTTTAATTACAACGCCATCTAGCGGTGTGAAGCTCGTTCTGGGTGCGTTACGGATGTCATGTGGGATATCAATTTGAATACGCGATAGACAAACAACGTGTCTTCGCATATTATATATACTGATCTGATCAATACCATTACATCTATGGCTGATCAAAGATTCCGCCTTTATTTTTCACGAAATCATACATACATTTTTTTCTGATATTGTAATAACTTTTTAATAAACATGTTCGTACAATATAATAACATTCAATTCTGCTAATATAAGCCTCTATAGAAATTACTATAGAATTATAGATAGGCGACATTGTACACCAAGTTTTTATTCAAAGGCCAATTAGTACGTTTCGATTCAGCGTATTTTTCATCTCGCTTGCAAATCTTTCGGGCTGATGCTAAATATTATCCGACCCAAATACGACTGTCCCTCTGCAGACGGTATACCGCGTTATGTAATTATTTTGTTAATTATTCATCGACTCCAGGACCTCGGATGTTGGATGGTCTGTTTCACCTCAATGGGATTAGGGAACAATTAGGAATTTATGAATTCTCTTATAATGTTTTTGTAATTTTAGATGTTGTAATTTTCAGTTCTGGTTCACGTTGTTGTTGAAGCCTCTACTGACTTCGTTAGGTACATATACATCAGTTTTTAGTGATTAAGTATAATTAGGAGCACAGCATGTTTCCTCCCTAATTGAGGCAGGCGAAGCGGAAAGGTTATATAATTCATGTTCAATGAGTTAAAATTTAAAGCAGATCTCTATTCTCGGTATACTGTTTCTAAAAGTGTCCATTCGCTTTAAGAATTTGCATTCTCTGGAAATATTATAAAAAATATTGTAATGCCTTAAGCGAGAAATAGAGCTGGTGGTTCGCCTAATAGTAAGTGATCACCAAGAAAGGGGTGACGACTGGAAAGAAGGTGTGGACAGGGAAGGATGAGAAAAAGGAAGCGGGCCTTCGGTTTTCTGTGAGGCTGCGCTACTACCCCGGTGCGAGGTGTCGTGTCCCAATTCGTGCCTAAGCGTGCTCGACTCCCATATTAATATGTCTATATTGAACAAATCTATACTTAAAAGTACGCTATCCATCAGCTAGCACCTAACCATAAATATATATTACCATGAAACCTTGAAAACCATACCACAAAACAAATTTCCATAATAAAAAACTGTTCTATCCCTGAACCCAAGAATTTTTTGTTACATTGACCTTCATATATCACAGTTTCGCCTTGCAAAAGTCACGGAAACTTTCATTTGTTATATTAGTTTTGGATATCGTGTGCGAATGTTGATGATTATTTTGACACGATAAGGCTCGCGTAGTAATATAAAATACTCTGTGGATCTGGCTTATAATATATAATTATACATAATAAGTATTTAGATATTCGATTCTCTCCTCGATGTAATCAGCTTACAAAGTGTTTACATACGCAAACGTTAATTCGATAATAATTTCACATAAATGCTTATCTCACATCATGTCGATATTACAACGAAACCATACAAATGGTTTCATATATGTTGGCTACAAACTCGTCTCTCCAAGGATCATGTTCGGATGAATATGAAAGAGAAAATTGATTAATTGATTACATAGGGTAGCATATCTGAAAGAAATGATATTGTTTTTTTTCAT
>NC_052115.1:1335242-1343423 GCF_012273895.1 Zerene cesonia | reverse complement strand
CCCCCCCCCCCCCTTTCTCTCTACAACGCGGCAACGCTCATAGAAAAAATCAGAGGACTAATCAGGGGACAGTAACTACAGTACTAACAGATAGTATATGGTTTTTATTCAATATGAAGTTTCATTAGAATTGAAAGGAATGTTTGAGTTCACAGTTCAACAGTTCTTGAAATTAATTAACACAGATCTAAGTACACTTACGTGTATGAACAAGCTGCGATCTCTATACGATACAATGAACAATTATGTATTTCGACTAAAGATGTCAGTTGTTTTTAAATTATAAATATAGTTAAAAATAATAACAGATTCAACTACACTTTGTTGTTTTGTTATTAAAGCACAATTCATAATAACTAAATTATCTTATATGCTCTTATACAGGGTACCCGTTAGGAAATTATTTAATTCCTTGATAAGTTTACAAAGGTTGAATTAAATCTGCCCGTTGAAAGTGGATCAAATCATCTAAAGGAGTCATAACAATATACAGATAATAGTAAATAAAAACGTGTTAAAACAATAATCATAAATCTATCAATGCATTTACATAATTCAAATCCAATGTTTTTTCCTCATCCTTTTGACATACACACACAAATGTATGTAAAATTTGCCGTCGTAAATTGATCCAAGAACCTGTTTACTTTCGGCCATTTATAGTTGTTTATAGCTGCAAAAACGTGGGTAGTCCGCAAATACTTTTGTAAGAACCTTTTCTTGACATTTTGCTCAACGATGATCAGTTTATAGAGGTTTTTTTGGGTTTATAATATTCAATAAACCAGGTAAGGCTATTGAATGAAAAATACTATATGGTTTTCACAAAAAAGCATAATTTTATTTATAAAAGCAAAAGATTCATAAAAATTAAGGGCTCTCCCATATACATAACTAAACATATTTATATATGTAGACGCTCGTTCCGTCTCCGCCCGTATATTTATCTCCGCCCAGGATATAAAGTACCCTATCACCCAAGTCAGCTCATATCCTGTCTGTATATGACAAATTTCATCAAAATCCGTTAAGTAGTTTCAGCGTGATTCACGGACAAACATCCAAATAAGCAAACTTTAACATTAGTTATAATATTAGAGTGATAGATTTTTTTTGTGACTCAATAACTGTAGGTTTTCAACCGATTGATCTGATTCGCAAGTAGTTCTGTAGAGTCGTGAGCCAACGATCCTGCCCAAATGCACATTCGCTCAAACAAACCTCACTTAAATATTCAAAATTAAACTCGCCCGCAAAACGCGCCCCCGGACTAGCCTTTATACGCAATATTAAAACCTGAATATACGGTTAGCGCCTGTTGAATTAGCTTCATGAATATTGTTAAGTGCTTTAACCTTTATTGAATATCTTTTATCGTGGCAACGCGTCAACACGGTCGCACGCGATGCAAATAGCTTGCTTATGGATTGATAACATTTTTTTTTAATTTTCAGTTTTATTGCATTGAAATTGAAATGCTTTATAAATGAGAAGTTTTGAGAGAATAGAAAAAAAAACTATTCTTTCAAAATTTCTCATTTATAAAGCATTTCAGTGCTATAAAACTAAAAATTAGGAGGCCTGTGTCCCAGCAGTGGGAACACATATGGGCTGATGATGATGATGATGATTGGTTGTTATGGTTGTATGGCGTGGGGTATCCCTTAGACATATAAAACCGAAAGAGTAGAATAAATTCGATTACTGAGCGGGGATCACGGGTGGCCGAGAGGATAGGCGTTCCTACTATATAATATAAAGTATATTGAAAGAATATAAAATATATTGAATAGAAAAAATTTGATCACGAGGCGGGATTCGAAACCGCGTCTTTTTGCCAAGCAACGCCTAGCCTCGGCCACTCGTGATCCTGCCTCGGCCTGGTTTGCTTTCGTTTTTATATGCCTAAGGAACACCACAAGGTTTTTTTTTATATTGTGATATGGGGAGTAAAGATTGTCTAAAATCAACGCTGACCAAGCATGCCAGACTTTCCCGAGCTTTATGTAACAAATCTTACCCGGATAACCTGGATTGGGTCAGAAGCGAATTCTAGTTAGGTTCAGAACAAGAGGCTAACGACCTACTTACCCCTAAAGAAAAATCGATCAGTGAAACTGTGTTGCATCAACTCGCAAAGGGCACTTTATTTTCTTATGATAGGAAACCACTATTCCGGAAAAACAAGAGTTTTATACCCATAACATCATGTATGTCTTACTAGATTCTATGTATATGAAAGTGGGTAGGTACAGGTTCTGAAAAACGATTTGAACGCTAAGAAACTGAGATGCAAATAGACTTTTGTAAGCGATAGAGAAAGACGGATTGAGAATAAATACAACGTCATAATGGTAACGACGTTTGACGTCAGTTTTTAATGCTAAGAAACAAATTGCAGTTAAAATGCATTGTTCAGTTTTTGTTTAACCGACTGCGCCGAAAGAATAGTAATGTTTGCGTGAACAGCGTTTGATTATTGTAAAATCTATGATTAATTAATTATTTGTAAGACACACTTCCGTCCTTGATTTTTAAAATCAAAACCATACAAACCTCACTAAAATCAAATTCAATGACGTAACCGTGAGTCATGACAGATAGATAAACACATTTATAATATCAGTAAAGAATATCCTTTACTGGCACTGGCAATATTGCCATTGATAAAAAATCAAACGTACACTAACATAACTAGCTGCGCCCCGCGGTTTCCCCCGCGTAAGTCCGTATTCCGTAGGAATGTCGGTATAAAAAGTTACCTATATGTTATTCCAGTTGTCCAGCTGTCTACGTACCAATTTTCATTGCAATCGGTTCAGTAGTTTTTGCGTAAACGAGCAACAAACACACACACACACACACACATCCTTACAAACTTTCGCATTTATAATATAAGTAGGAGTAGTAGGAGTAGGATACGCTTTTAACTAAGCGTGTTATTCATTACGTGTCTAATTTCAATTATTATAATTGACTTTAATTGATGCACGTTTTCACTTGTGTTTGTTGCATAGCGGTATAACAAAATATTGTTGTTTTAAGTTGTTTAGCAACAAACAGAATCTAATAGAAATTTATAAATTTAAAGTTATGTTTGTAAATTCAAAATAACAGCTTTAACGAGTGGAACACTAAAAGCTATTTTATTTATTCTCTTGCAACAATCTGTTTTAATTATCTCCGAAACACGAGATATCACTTTGATGAAATATCCGCTTCTGCATAGTTCATAATTCATATTATTGGGACTAGTTTTTTTTATTATATTATTCACTAGCCATTCGTACCGGTTTCGTCTGTGGTGTGTATTATTTAGGGATAACGTACAATTTCAACGATAGAAGATTTTTTTAATGCGCTCCAGTAGCTCGATTACCAACCTACAACGTCACAAACTCACAAATTCGCAACTTTTCTTTATAATTCTACTAATATTATAAACACTAAAGTATGGATGTTTGTGACTCTCTTACGCGAGAACAGTTTATCGTATCTATGTGAAATTTGGTACAGCGATAGATTATAATCTTGATTAACACATAGGTTACTTTTCACGCGGGTAACACGCGTGTGACGCCGCGGGTTACAGCTAGTTATAGATATAGATTAGCGTTCCGCTCTACCATCTTTTTTATCTGTTCAGTCTCACAAAATTACAACGTGTCTAAACAATTTGACGCACACAAACTCGCGACCGTCATATACTACTAAATATACGTAATGTTTCATCAAAAGAAGACTTATTGCGCCATTTAGTAAACAGGATAATATATTTTTGCGACAGGTGCACTGTATTAACTCTTAGCTGTTTTTGACGTGACAACGTCTTAAATTAGGTTGCGGCTAGGAGTCACTCATGAAAAAGTGTAACGCCCGGTAACGTTACGATGAGTCACCGAACTATGATCGGTCCGCCGCGCGCGCAGCACTAGAGAATTAGGCGCATTGAATCGGCGCGTGCTTGTGTTTCTGTCTCTGTCTTTTTTTATCTAATTAATAACTGGATTACTTTGAGAGCATAATACTCAGTTTTGCCAGCACCTTGGGTACTAAACATTATAAGAACATAATAATCAGTTTTGCCAGCGCCTTTGGTTATTGTACTAAACATTATAATAAAAGAAAATGGCGTTCATGTTTTTCTTTTGCTGCAACAGAATAAATGCATTGTTTTACATTTATTTGCTTACTGAACTTGGAATGCCATTTTACATATACATTCCGTGAGTTTCGAATTGCATTCATCCAATATTAATAAAAGTCGCCAGTCCAGTCAAAGCCATCGTTTAAAAATGAATCAATACCACTGAATAAATCGCAGCGAACTAAAGCGATACACGTTGTAAACCATGATAAATGCGCCCGGTACTATACTATATAAGTTGTTACTTCCCGTCCAACGCTAGACTAGACACGTAAACAACCGCTTCTGCCAAATGGGCCGGAGTGAATTTGCAAAATGTGTGACGTCACTCACTGATCACATCTCCTAATCTTCATGAATGAATGTTACCAATAAGGTAGGTATGCACATTCGTATTTCGCCGCCATGATTGTTATTTTATGGCTATAAAGAGAGAACATAATATGCTTTGTATTAAGAATTTTCGTATAAGAGAAATAAAAATGTATGATGATTATTATTTTTTGGTGAAATAAGTGTTTTTATTGGTATCGTTACTATAAAGAGACCTTTGTTATCTATCCTATCATAAAAAAATGAATATCCCCTTAAAAATTGTCAATACCACTAAAAATATTTCCCCCCATATAAAAATTGTCTCTGGCCATCGCAAACATTATCAAAACATAATTTCTAGTCAACTGTTAATGTGTCCAAAAACTGGTATTTTAATTATGTTTGTCATGCAATTTTTCGTACAATAAATTCTTATTATTTCTACTTAAAATTGCTCATAAAATTTACTTAAGATAAAAAAATATTTCACACTAAAAACGCAACACTAAAATGTCGAAAAATGTTTGTCTTTACTCTATACTATTATATTACTAGTTGCGCTCCTGGTATCACC
Source organism: Zerene cesonia (assembly GCF_012273895.1). Classification (NCBI taxonomy): domain Eukaryota; kingdom Metazoa; phylum Arthropoda; class Insecta; order Lepidoptera; family Pieridae; genus Zerene; species Zerene cesonia. The sequence goes on along the minus strand of NC_052115.1, from coordinate 1,338,387 downwards.
CGCGTAAGTCTGTATCCCGTAGGAATATTGGAATAAAAAGTTGTCTATGTGTTATTCCAGTTGTCCAGCTATCTACGTACTAAATATACGTCTCATAGTCAAGTCACATAAAATATAAATAATTCAGGGCAATCGGTTCAGCAGATTTTGCATGAAAGAGTAACAAACATCCATACATACATACATTTATCCATCCATACTTACAAACTTTCGAGTTTGTAATATTTAAGTAGGAACAAAGAGGAAACTTATGTCTTTTTGTATGTTCGTAATGTTTACACGCGAAAACCATAGGACCGATTTAAAAAATTCTATCACCATTAGAAAGCTTCATGAGTGACATAGGCTATTTATGTACCACGGGCGAAGCAGAGGCAAATAGGTATTTTGTAAAAGTACGTTTGATGTAGGTTAGGCCACAGTCACACCTTGCGCTAAACCTGTGACCTCATGTGACTGCAATCAAAGTTGACCTTGACATTGCCATTGGCTTTGTGTGGAGCGAGGACGCTTCATTTTTCAGGGCTGTTATATGAAAGCTATGATCGTATTGATAGCTTGTTTATTTAACCCTGGCCGCGAAGAGAAGGGTGTTATAGGTTCGAAGTGGATGTCTGCCTGTGGCATCTTAGCTCTCAAACGGACGGATCGATTTCGATGCGATTTTTTTTCATTTGAAAGCCCAGTTTCGGTGATTCTGTGCTATGTTTGATAGTTTAGCGATGTAAGAGTATCATAAATAAGGAATTTTGATGTTTGATTATTCGAATGAATTAGAATGAATCTATAATATAGTAATAATATTAAATAATAGACTTAAGATATCCAGTGCAGACGGGTCATTGTTAAAACGATAGAACAAAAAAATATATACATTTATTCATTATTTTACTACTAAAAAACCTTCATATTCACAATTAACATTGTACCAACCCAAAACCTTGTCCTTGAAGAAATAATATTACCCTCGTCCTTCTAAAATATAACTGTAATAAGGAAAATAAGTAAAAGCGCTGATAAATATCCAGGGATATTCCTAATCGACTTTTTGCCCTCGCGTCGTAGCTAACCTTGACAAAGCATTTTTTTTAATTATCGCTTCAGTGCTCACGCTCCATTTAACATTAATTAGCTGAAAGTATTGTTACGGAATAATCAATCGTTTTTACATCTAATTTCCGACGAAATGCTCTATAGACTTCATCGAAACATCGAGAAGTTATTGAATAAAATGTTGAAATTGTTCATTTTAATGACAATTGTTTTTTAAAGAATAGAAAATATTTGATCACGAGGTAGAATTCGAAACCGTGTCTTTTTGCACGTCTTTAAAAATTTCTCATTTATAAAACACTGGCTGCGCCCCGCGGTTTCACCCGCGTAAGTCCGAATCCCGTTGGAATATCGGTATATAAAGTTGCCTATATATTATTCCAGTTGTCCAGCTGTCTACTATTTTGTGTATCTTTACATCCCTCTTATGAATTAATTTCGTATATTTGTATGAATATATGTTTATTAAAAGAGCATCGGCTAATAATCTTTTCCCTGAAACCTTAATTTAGTCTCGTATAACTTACCTTTAGGGTTTCGTGAAACACTATATTTTATAGGGTGATTAGTAAATGCACTTGAAAACTATTTGAGCTACACGTATAGTACTAGGATATCACGATGCAAAATCTACTTTTAAGGCTTTTTAAGTGTTGGAGGAAATTATGAATTATTTACATTATAGTTGTCTATATTAATAATATAAGCAGGTAAAGGCTTGTGTATTTGTGACCTTGTGGGGGATAATATCTGGGACTACTTCAGAAATTCTTGTACCAATGCTATGATGTCTGTGTGTCAGGGCTTTATTTTATGCTGTTTATATCCCGGGTTAACCCAGATGGAGGCGAGAGAGAGGCTAGTTATCATAGAAGCAGTATGTTTATATCAGCTATAAAATTTTCGTAAACAATATTATATTTCTTTTTTTTTTTTTTTTTCTATGTTACAGTCGGCAATGGAGCTGGTGGGACGCCTGATGGTAAGCGCTACCACCGCCCATGAACATTTGTAGAGGCATAAGGTCGTTTGCAGACCTTACGCCTCTACAAATGGATTGCCGACTTTTTGGGAAAGGATTAAGAAAGGATTGGGATAGGAATAAAGGAAAGGACTGGGAAGGGTAAGGAAAAGGATATGGGCCTCCGGCTCCCCCACTCACCGAACGAAACACAGCAGAATGCTGTTTCACGCCGGTCTTCTGTGGGGGTGTGGTACTTCCCCGGTGCGAGCTGGCCCAATTCGTGCCGAAGCGTGCTCGACTACCACATACAAATATGTAAACAGTGTGATGTGTAATCTAAATCTGAATATCAATTAACACGTATAAACTCTCCTTTCCAGCGCCAGCCGCACTTGCGGCGCGGAGGGTGCGCCCGACCCGGACTCGTCGCCCGTGGACCTGCCGCGCACGCGCGACGGCGAGATCGACTACGATGGTAATACCATTGTCAGCTCGTTGTCGTGTTAGTGTGACACTGTCTCATTTGCGATATTGTGCTTTGGGGATCTGTGGTTTGCTCTGCTGATGCTGGGTTTTCGTTGCGATCGTCATTTTAGTATACAGTTATCAGCTGTTCTTTTTTGCCAGTACGCCTTTGACAGTTTTGCAATGGTTTTTTGCTTAGATGTAGCAGACTCTGTTCTATTCAATATTTTCTATTCTGTATATATTTTTTCATCTTTTATGTATAAGGTTGCTATTACTTTACTATTATTAGATCAGTATTTCCCTTTTATTTATTATTTCTAGGAACTTAAAGGAAATTATGTGATATATCCCATTATTATCTTCTGTTATCGTGCCACTTTATCTATTCACTATGAACATTTTCTCGTGCAATTGGAATCCATATCATTTAATTTTTATCATCTGCTATCTATTGTGATCTACTATTACCTCATAGTTTTGATACTGTTTTTCATTATCATCATTTTCATCTTTAATTTGAAAAGGTTTTAGCATCGCTTTCACTTACCTTTATATATTTGTGTATGTAGATAGCAAGCTCTGTGCTATTTACTTAGTCTGGCCATAAATACTGTTACACTTAATTATAAAAAAATATTACATTTGAATTTCGAATCTGTC
>NC_052115.1:1331109-1334242 GCF_012273895.1 Zerene cesonia | reverse complement strand
GTCATAAAGCTCGGTCCACGCAGTCTTGGTTGGAATCGAACGTTTCGGACTTCATCAGAACTGAAGACTGGCCGTCGTGTTCTAATTTCTTAACACTGTTCCATTTCATTATATTCATCTTACTCTTATATGCCTTAATACCAGTGCATTTTTTTCTATCTATACTGGTGTTTTTTATGGTCATCTGTTTGATTACTACAATACCCTTCTTTCTTTCCCTATCATTATCGTATTTCGATATAATTTATCAGTTCGAGAGTCATTAAAGTCTACTATCTTCCAGCTACTGCTCAATCCTTTTCTTGATCTTGTTTTTTTTTTTTAATTTTCCATCTCTTAGCTCAAGTTTAGTTGTTTCTTTATCATTTGATTATGAATCATTATTTGGCCTATTGTTTGAATTTCTGAATATTATTTATATTTTTCGTGCTTATAAATTATAAATTGCACTGCATGTTGCGAGTTATATTTAAAGATTGATTATAACACGTACTGATGATGTTATTGCATATTATGATATAAAATAAAACCTTCAAATGCCAAACACAAATTTCATCGAAATCCTGACTCACATATATCGACGTGACATGCATGGAGGAAATGTGATTTGCTTAGTTAGTCAGCGGGTATTGTTTGAGTTAAATGCTGGCTGGTTTATTGTTAAATTGAAATGCTTATATTCTTACAAAAACAAATAAAATTTCGTTTTAAAAAATTATTAAAGAATGGAAAAATTTATAGGTATTCTTTAAATGTTATCATTTTAATGCTATTAAAATAAAATAATAATTTTGTGTTTGGTTCTTACATTTAGAAATTGAAGACTTTTTAACGGATTTTAAATGCAATTTACTCTTTATATTATTTTTTTTCGCTCTTTCACACAGCCACAGTTATATCATAGAAAATAAATCGATAGATAGAAGAGAACAATTCAAATTTAATTTAATTTGATTAAATCTTAACCAGACTTCGTTTAGAAGCGCCTTTCCTAATATGAAAAAAAACTAATTTACCACTAGTCTGACTAGAAATTCTAATGAAGGAAATAGTAATGCAAGATAGTAGAAAAAATCATTAGCTGTCTTGTAAACGTATGTAATATTTTATATTGTATATTGTAACTCACCAACGAGATATATCCTCTTTAGTAGCACTTTTAGGTAATTGGTCTAGAACAAATAAATAATATCGGAAAACAAACGAATTCCAGCCCTCTACGAAGATGATTCGGACAGTGACCTCGGCTCAATGGAGAACCATGGCTCTGTGGTCACACACCTTCTGTCACAAGTCAAGATCGGCATGGACCTTACCAAGGTAACTATTCTCTTCTCTTCTTTTACATTGTATAAAATAAAATAATAAAATGACAAATCTATTCTCATATTATAAAGCTGAACAGTTTGAACGCATAACTAATCTGAAAAACTTCTGGTCCGATTTGAAAAAATCTTACAGTGAGAAATTTTGAAAGAATAGAAAAAATTTGATCACGAGGCAGGATTCGAACCTGCGTATCTTGCCTAACCGTAGCAACGCCTAGCCTCTCGGCCACCCGTGATCCCGCCACAGTAATCGAATTTCTTCTACTCTTTCGGTTTCATGTGCCTAAGGGGCACCCCACGCCATCTATTGAGATGATTAAGAACCATCACAACCAATACGAAACATTATTTCAATGATTACAATATTGTATCGATGGAACGCGGCCTTTGTTAAATTTAATTTTTAGTTTTATAGCATTGAAATGCTTTATAAATGAGAAATTTTGAAAGAATAGAAAAAAAATATTTTATTCTTCTATTCTTTCTATTCTATTCTATTCTTTCAAAATTTCTCATTTATAAAGCATTTCAATGCTATAAAACTAAAAATTAAATCTTACAGTGTTAAAGGGGTCATTTATTGAGGAAGGCTTATAGGCCATATATGTACGACGGGCGAAGCCGGGGCGATCCGCTAGTTGTTTATATTCATAGCATTAAGTATAATAATCTGCGTGGGGTGTAAAAGTTTTGAGAAAAAAAAGGTTACTAAGTTTAAGTTATGCTATTTCACGGCGGTCTTCTGTGGGGGTGTGGTACTTCCCCGGTGCGAGCTGGCCCAATTCGTGCCGAAGCGTTCTCGACTACCACAATAATTTCGTAAACTATTCAATTTCTCAACAAAATTGCCATTGAATCCCTTTTTTTTCCAGGTGGTCTTACCCACGTTTATTTTGGAGAGGCGATCGCTTCTCGAGATGTACGCCGACTCCTTCGCACACCCCGACCAGTTCGTCAAGTGAGTAGGCGAAGTGACCCCTTTTTTAATATAATTTAATGAAATAGCGTGATGTGAGACAATGGTGCAAACATGCATTGAGTGTGGGAAAGATGTGGATGTTACAATTGTTTCTTCGAATAATAAAAAATATATGTATTAAGGAGTTTTGAAGAGTAGCAAAGTGCTACTAAACGGGAGAAATATTCAGGACACTATTTTTAATAAATCTAATTATGACTGAACTTTAATACCTGCTCTATTACATCGTGCGATAATGTTGTTTGAAATCCTAACAGAAAGAGATGGAAGTGGTAAAATGTTTCTAAATATTTTTGACACTAAATTATAACGCCCAAATTTTCCATCTTACCTTAGTACATCCAAGGAAGATTGTAATTCAAAATTGATTCTAGAGTATTAATCAATTATGTGTTACCTCTCACTAACAAGGGTGTTTTTATAATTTCCTTAATTTTCATGCTAGGTAAGTATTCTTAACTTATGCCAGTATTTCCAAACCCAGGATAGTAGACCAGCCGACACCGCGCGAACGCATGGTGCAGGTGGTCCGCTGGTACCTGAGCTCGTACCACGCGGGTCGGAAGTCGCAAGTCGCCAAGAAGCCTTATAACCCCATATTGGGGGAGGTCTTCCGCTGCCACTGGGATCTGGATGGGGTGGAACCGCCGAGTAACGGGGATAAAGTGAGTAATGAGTGCATTGGGAGGTTATGGATTTCTGGTGGAAAAGCTAGAAATAATAATATACTCGTGATAGGGAGGACTCGGGAGGGTAGTTTGCGCCTCGAGAGTTAACAGCTGTTTTTAAAGTCTCTGAGAATAAATAATTCTTTTAAAGTATTTCT
>NC_052115.1:1327215-1330109 GCF_012273895.1 Zerene cesonia | reverse complement strand
TTTTATGTCTTTTTTGTAATTGTTTTTATTATTGTGTATGTTGTTTGGTTGCAATAAATCATTTGTATTATTATTATTATTATTATGATAAAGATCTAAGGTCTGCTTAAGTATCTTAGGCTGAAGAGCCATTGTTACAATTCAAAAAACATTTTTTCCGATGATGTCTAGATGCAGTCGAACCGCCGTTTATAAAGGGAAAAATTGTAAAAATTAAAGGTGAAAAATAGTTTTTCACCAGAATTACATTAAAAGGGGAAGAAATCAAAAATAATCAAACATAATTTTAACCAAAAACACTGCTCCCTCTTACTCAATAGGTGTAACCCAACACATAGTTTTTTATTACATGACGTCTTAAAAAATGTTCCTATGCTATAATTGCAGCAAGAAGTCGGCGACGGGCCGGTGCCCTGGTGCACCCCGGACCAACTGTCCTTCGTCGCTGAGCAGGTGTCCCACCACCCCCCCATTTCGGCCTTCTACGCGGAGCACGTTAATAAACGCATACAGTTCGAAGCGTGGGTGTGGACCAAGAGCAAGTTCCTGGGCCTGTCCATTGGTGTCCACAATATTGGGAAAGGAACCGTGACCCTGTTGGACCTGGGGGAAGAGTATACGCTCACTTTTCCCAATGGATACGGCAGGTTCGTGTTTGAGAATGGAATAATATGAATGATTGAGCCACGCTTGATGTGGTTATCGAAGCGGATTTACATTTAAGTGCCTATTTTTTTCTGTAAAAGAAACAAGTTTTAAGTTTTTTTAGTCGATCGATCAAAACCAGTAAACAAACATATGTTTTGGTAAGCAAAAATTTGAGTTAAGGCTCAATTATTTGTTCAGTATTTTAGATATTAGGTCTTTAATTTTAACCTCCGTCTGGTTGTCTGGAAAAAATCGCTATATAGCGATAACACCGCCAATCGTTTATATTGTAATTTTATTAAGTTTTTGTTAAAAGCAATAAAGAATAAATAAATAAATAGATGACCTCTATTCCAGATCGATACTAACAGTGCCGTGGATAGAGCTGGGCGGTTCCGTGGTGATAGAGTGCGTGCAAACCGGGCACCGGGCGCACGTGGAGTTCCTCACCAAGCCCTTCTACGGCGGCAAGAAGCATCGCGTCACGTGCGAGGTGTTCGCCGGGGACAAGAAGCCGTACTACACCGCGCAGGGCGAGTGGAACACCAGGATGGACGGCCGCTGGACCGAGTCCGGGGTGAGTTTGTTTGATGTGCACTTTAAATGTATGTATATAAAGTTTATTTTTGCATATTTCATCTTAGAGTCTTTCAATGAATTGAACGTTAATCATGATTAAATTATTTTACACATACGAGTGTTTCACACTTGACACTAATATTATAAATGTGAAAGTTTGTTTGTTTGGATGTTTGTCCGTCAATCACGCTGAATTTGATGACATTTGTTATACAGACAGGGTATGAGCTAACTTGAGTGATAGGATACTTGGTATCCCGATTAAAAGCTCCCTTGGGACAAAACAGGAATGTTCATATCTGAGCGGAGCCGGAACGAGCGTCTAGACTCTATACATAGCACTAGCGCCCTGGCTTCGCCCGTAGCACACATATAGCTTATATCCTTCCTCAATAAATGGGCTAACTAACACTGAAAGAATTTTTGAAATTGGACCAGTATTTCCTGATATTAGTGTATAAACTCTTCAGCTTTATAATATTAGTATGAGCATAATGATACGCGTCGCGGTCCGCAGCGCACGGAGGTGGTGTTCGACGTGTCGACGATGCGCACGCGGCGCAAGCGCGTGGCGCCGGTGGGGCGGCAGGCGGCGCACGAGTCGCGCCGCGTGTGGCGCCACGTGACCGCCGCGCTGCGCGCCGCCGACACCGACGCCGCCACCGCCGCCAAGCGCCGCCTCGAGCAGGCGCAGCGCGACGCCGCCAAGCGCCGCCTCGACGCCGACGAGCCCTGGCTCACGCAGGTGCGCCGGGTTGCTCGATCCACCGGTTGCAACTTTGCTTGATCGACTAGTTGCTCGATCGGTTGCACGATCGGTTGCACGATTGGATACACGATTGGTCGCTCGACTGGTTGATCAATCGGTTGCTCGATTGGCTCGATTGGTTTGCTTGATTGGTTGCTCGCTTGGCATATAGCGCAGTGGGCGACTGAACTGATGGTTTGCCTGATGGTGAGCGATCACCATCGCTCATGTATATACGCACAAGTGGTGCCTCTGTGAATGAACTGCCCGCTTGTAAGAGGTAAGGGATGACGAAACTAGGAAGAGTGAGAAAAAAGAAAAGAGCCTCCGGCTCCCCCCTTCACTATGAGAAACACAGTAGCATGGTGCTATTACATACCAGTTTTCTGTGGTGGTATGGTTTTTCCCTGGTTCCCGAAACATGCTCTTCTCCCACGTGTGCGTGAGAGAAACTTGGGCGCTGCTTTGACGAGCTGTGATTGGTTGCTTGTAGATTACGCAAACAAATACAATAGGACGTAAGGTCCTTCCTTACATCCTCCTAATATGATGCGAAAGTTTATAAGGATGTGTGTGTGTTTGTTGCTCTTTCACGCAAAAACTACTGAACCGATTGCAATGAAATTTAATACGTAGAGAGCTGGACAACTGGAATTACATATAGGCAACTTTTATCCCGGGACTTACGCGGGTGGAACCGCGAGGCGCAGCTAGTCCAATTCTAATTTTATAACATTATCGTAACTCAATATAAAACAATTGGTCTATAACAGAATGTCCCGTTTCCAGCTATTCAGCCCGAAAAGCGAAGAGGGCTGGGAGTACAACACGCCGCTCAAACAGCGCCTCGAAGCGAACAAGGGGTCGCCGCAGCGCAAGCCGGAGAACGCGGAAACGAGATAATGCGTCTAGATCCCAA
>NC_052115.1:1299446-1327111 GCF_012273895.1 Zerene cesonia | reverse complement strand
AAAAATGTTTGCATTTGGGCATGGTATTGTAAAAGGTTTTTACTGGCGTATTATGAGGTCGTTAATAGAGGTGCAAAGCGTGTTTTGAATTTTATTTAAAAAAAAGTGAGAATGTCGTGAAATATGCATTATCAAATGTAATGAAACGAAGAGCAAATTGCTTTCAACTAAAAGTGAAAGTCAATGATGAATGAGCATCAAAAAAGACAAGAAAACTAATGAAACTACGAAAAAACTATATCTTATTTAATTTTTAGTTTTATAGCATTGAAATGCTTTATAAATGAGAAATTTTGAAAGAATTTTGAACCCGTGGTCACGGGTGGCCGAGAGGCTAGGCGTTGCTACGGTTAGGCAAGATACGCAGGTTCGAATCCTGCCTCGTGATCAATTTTTTTCTATTCTTTCAAAATTTCTCAACTGTATCTTATGTTTAAAATAAATGCAATATATTTATTAACATATAAAACGCCTTACAAAATACGCGGTAAATTTACACGCCTAAAACGTGTTTCAAGAATAAAAAATCTGCAAAATCATTTGAATGTTTTCTCATTGCGAACCAACAATAAGGTAGATAGATGTATCTACTGTCGAATTTAGGTATATCTAGATAATGTTTGACGCACTACGTTTAGTCGCTTAGACGAGAGATTTTGAGACATGCGTGAATGGAATACGGTCTATTGTTGATTGCGGTGTGTGCGTTTTCAATGGCAACTTCTTTCGATTTTTTTTTATTACGTATTTCGTGTTATACACATAAAACATCTATTAAAATTTTTAATTTTGAACTTTAACGCTAACAAAATAGGGTCGTATATACCTTGTATAATAGAACGTACAAGATGGCCGTGAAAACGTACGCACGAAGTGTTTGTGCGACGAAAAATTTTCCACATCTAAAAATCCATAGATTTCCAGTTCTCATTCTATGAAATCGCTAAGGAGTCAATTGTGAATAAATCAACGTATATTGGACCATGGGAATGATTGCACAAATTGCGTTATTTTCCAACGCAGACTATACTAGTCGTTGACCGCGACTTTGTACGCAATTAAAGTCAATATGGCGTGTACATAAAACCCTATGAAATCCCTTTAAATACGGGAATTCCAAAGTGAAATAGTTCTAGATATAGCAATCTGAACGTACTAAATTCGCTTCTTATAAGATTAGCATACACGGATAATTAACGCGTTAAAATTGTTACAAAAGGGAACCAATAAGAAAAATCTCATCTGTGGAAAACGTAGCAATAATGAAACGACCGATAACTTTTTTATTAAATATAATAAATAGCTCCGCGTACGAATCGTTGGAAATTTAAATATAATCTTAAATAGAATTCTGTTTTGAACCACGTCTAAATCTTTATGAAATATACATAGTATTAAATTACGTCGGTACTGTCAAAATTGAACCATATTTTTAATTAATAAAGTTCGATTTAAGGTTATGGTCTTACATCATATGGCCTATAAGCAATATATTGTAAATAAACACGCTTCCACGTTCTTTCTTTGACACGATTTTTCATCAATCACAAATTCAAATGCAATATATTAAATATATGAAGCAGTTAAATAATTTTTATTACCGATAAATACATTTTTAATGGTAGTTTGTTGACAATCCATAAGAAAACCTAAAATTCAATTACCAGAATGTAGGAAAAGGATAGCAAATACGTCCATATATCTTACGGCGAATGTAAAAGAGAGATAGCATATCTTTAAAAAAATTCTACAAAACTTTTAAGAAACTAATACTTTATATATAAAATTAAATTTATTTTAGCGCGTGTATACATAAGTTGCTAAAGTATAATCGTTGAAGTGATAACTTCTAATGGAAGGGTCAACCGCTTCGATACGTAAGGCGTTACGGCACCAGTCTGCTCGGTTTCCCTTTCCATCACGCATTACTTTAAGTTATCATTCTATCGTATTTTTCCCAACGTAATCAAATCACGAGCATAAAATTACAAATAAAACTCCATTACTATAAATTGCAGTATGGAAAGTGGCTTTACTATTTAGATAAAAAGATTGTTTTACATGATATCAAATGAGTTTGTAAAATTATAATTTTCAACCCATGGCCGCCAAAGTCAATTGTTATAACTTTTTGAAATATTCCTTTTCGTACTTTTTTAGGCATTAAAATACTAGATTATGCGCTTATACACATTGAAGTCTATATATTTATGATTATGATAAAGCTGATTTGTGTTGTGGCATTCTAATTGTATATTTTTTATTAATTTTATAGCGATTTATTTTATAAATGTAAATTTTTCGTTCTATTATGATAGTAATGTAATTGTGAAAGACATTAATAATTATGTTGATAACAAAAGCTTCTTGTGTGAAGAATAAATTTGGGTATTTAAATTGTTACTATAAAATATAATAACAAACGAAATTATGTAAGAGTCGACGTGTGTACAAGTTAGTGAAAACAGAATTATATTAACAATAAAATAAGTGCAGTCCTTAGATAGCCATTAATGAAGATGAATTTAGGGCTATTGAGATTTATTTTATTTGAATCTATACTGTTTTAAAATATCACTAGAGAAGCATATTGAAAAAATATTGGGGCAAATTTGCACACAGATATTCAATTGTATACGGATTTTACCTGTTTACATGATAACGACACGACTTAAATGTTTAAATTTACTTTGACATATCGAAAATTGGATCCCCTTTACTGCTTATAAAATATTGTTATTTGTTGTTACTTGACGGTATCTGACTGTTAACTCGTCGTTTTAGCTGATAATATTCTATAGAATGTATCTACTATTAAACTTGTCTTCATACTTGATTTATTTGTTTTGCACTAAATGGTGTTGTAAACAAACCACATATATATTTTCTTAAAACAATCTGTACAATTCTGTGTATTTACAATTAAATGTATTACACTTCTGCATTAACTATTCAATACGTCGTGATCACTCGCTTTTCTATCAAATATATCGTGTCGTGTCGTTATCGTGTGAACGTGTCGCGTGTTTGATTTCAATAAAACGTACCTTTAGTGAAAAGACTGAATAATAGGAACGAAAACACACGTGCTGCAGACACACGGAAATGATGAATTATCCTTATGGATTTGTATAGCTATAGCTACCATGTTGTATATTTAAATAAAAATTTAAATTATTTTCTCGTCGTTTTATTCCGTTTTCTATTTAAATCATCTTTAGATTGTTAATGCGAAAGTGCTGGTTTCTTTGTCCTTTCGCGTGGCAACGGAACGATTTTATAGCATGAATATATATCTGGGGATAAAGTCAGTCAGGATAAACGATTCAATCACCTGAATAATTAAGAATTTAATCTGAATATTCTTTATAAGGTAACATACTGTTTCCTTTTTTTCTATAAGAAGAAAATACAAAAATCTCTTTATAATAGTATAGTTTTGAAATTCAAAACACTGCAAATAACATATTTCAAAAGTATAAAAATTTCTATAAATGCATGCTTTTTTCATTTATTTCGTTTTTGACTTTGGCCTAATCAAACTCAAAGCTTTGTCGATGGTCGACATTTTTTCACAAGGTGTCCCCTGTATTAGCTTTATTGTCGGCGCTGTCAGAATTCGAAAATTAACCTCTCTGCTATCTATGGATTCGTAGAGAAATCTTGATTGTCTATTGCTCAATACCCACAGATTACTTTCTTGATCTACCTGTGTAATGTGGAAATGTTTTGATATTAAAAATAAAAGCTAGAAAAAACACCATTTATAGTTATAACAACATAAACTTATGAAATTATGGTATTGTCAGAAATCCTTGATAAGTGCACAAAGTTTGAATTCAATCTGTCCGTCTAAAGTAGATCAAGATCGAGTCTAAATTAGCCGATTACATACAAACAGCTGAATAAAAATGTGTTAAAATAGTCCGAATATCAAAAGTCAACTAGTAGGCAATAAAAGTATCAACTTTCTATATAAATAAGGTGTATATTTCTGGTTACATAAAATTAAAGGTCAACTCTACTGAGATTAATATAAGCTCACCTTTAAATCGTTAGGAAATTCCAATACCGTACAATCACTGAGAATGAGCGGAACATTTTCTACAGTAAGAGGTCTCTCCATATTCCAGCAGCTTACACCATTTTTGTTTAACTGTACCAACATTTTAGAAATGTTAGGTATAACATAAATAAATAAAATATTTAAGCTTAGACCAAAACAATTGTTTGAGGTGAAAAGTTGTTAAGATTAAGTATATGATTTTTTAAAAATTATTGCAAAAGTCTGAAGTTGTTTATCCATCTTTCACATGGCAACGGGATGATGTTATGTGCCTATGGGAATGTGCGATGGGAAATAGTTAGGAGGCTAAAGAGTGATATATAATTATATACTTGGGAATATTTCATACGCGGGAGAAAAGCTTTATTTTAACGAAAGTCTTCCAAGATATTATATTACATGGATACACTCTTATGAGAATGCCATTCAATGACAGTTTTTGAAGTGTACTATTTAATGTTTTTACATAGCTATTTTCAATGAAATCTTAGGAACCATGACAAGAAACATGATTATTTCTAATAAACGTTATGACATTTTGACCCGCAGACTATATAGATAAAAAACAACAAAAACAAATTATTTCCAGCAAACGAGTGACTTAAAGAAAGAGTACCTGGGCATAAAACATAACATTGTTATGAGGATCGAGGTCAGCTGCCGTCGCTTGAGATAATGGACCTCTTTCGCCCAAAATCTGGAACAATTATAAAATATTACAAATAATTTGGTAATAACTGTCCTGCTACTTTTTTTAGTAGAAAAAGCTTGCATAGAAAGACACGGCCCCCGGGGAGGAGCCGTGGGAACCTCTTTTTGAAGTCGATTGATAATATTTTCCAGTCTACAAAGAGCACACCACTAATCCTACTAATATTATAAATGCGAAAGTTTATAAGGATGTATGTGTGTTTGTTGCTCTTTCACGCAAAAACTCCTGAACCGATTGCAATGAAATTTGGTACGTAGATAGCTGTACAACTGGAATAACATATAGGCAACTTTTTATCCCGATATTCCTACAACCGCAACCGCGGGGCGCAGCTAGTATTTCATATCCTGTATAAAACTTTGTGTCTTATTTTATATGATTTAGGTTATACTTTATGATTTAATTAATATTTACATATTATAAATATAGTACTCACTTCGGCTGCATTGAACAAAATCTCCTTCGGTACATATCTATCGCGCAACAGTTTAGTCGACATGCGAAACTGTTTTGTGCTCGACGTCGGGTGGAAGTACAAGTCTCGATGACTGAAAATCATTATTTATTAAGAACATGTACTATTTCTGATATATATGTCTATAATACCAATTACCGCCTATCCAAAAGAGCAATATATATACTTTAAAGATTACCTACATTATATAACCTAACTATATTGTGAAGATAAATTTGCATTGTACCCAGAAGATTTCTTCCCCGGGGCCAAAACAGCTGAAGAAACCCCGTCGCTCCAGTAAAACTCAACCCTGCCGACTCTGAAGACGCTCGAGTGTGGATCGAAATGGAAGTAATGGTTCTCCACTCTCCAAGCATCGTTGTGCTTCAAGCTATATACTATTAACGAATTCGACCCCATGTCGGGTATGTAGGCGTATGAGTCGGCACAGCCTTTTCCTATTGTTTCTACCACCTGAAGAAGTCGACGATATTTTTACACTATAAAAAATTATATCCATAAATTTTCGCCTCCCATGAGGTCACATTTAATTGGCCCTGATATGACAATTTGAACCTGATTTAATTTTTTTGTTAAAACTATTTGTGTTCAATATAAACAACTAGCTGCGCCCCGCGGTTTCACCCGCGTAAGTCCGTATCGCATAGGGGTATTGGGATAAAAAGTTGCCTATATCTGTTCCAGTTGTAATGAAATTACGTAGCTGGACGTCCGTAATTTCATTACAATCGGTTCAGTAGTTTTTGCGTGAAAGAATAACAAACATACACACATCCTTACAAACTTTTGCATTTATAATATTAGTAGGATAGGATTAGTAGGAAGTAGGATTTATATACTATACCAAGAAGGACTTGACTACGGTTAAGGACCATACTTTAAGTGTTAATGTAAATATGTACATTTGAATATTTGTTACTCACTACGCCGGTTAAAACTGACGAATCTCTGATCACATCATCTGGCAGTTCGTATCGGTGAATTAAAGTATTAGAGTTCAAATCAAATATTACGATTGCTGGAGGCGTGACCTGTTTCACGTTACCTGGAAAATTATTATTTTCCATATAAGGAATTATAATGCTTCCACACAGATTTCAAAAATTCTTTCAGCATTAGAAACCTGCATCTTTACTGGGTGACATAGACTATGATATGTTTAACGAGTGACGTCGGGGCGTGATGCTATATTTGTATTAATACTTGTTAATCTTCTAATTTAAGTCAATACAAAAAAAAACAAATTTCAAACTGATCGTGCCTAAGTTAGTTCCCAGGATCTTATCATCAACTAGAAAAGTGCAGTTTGCGGTCTCCTAATGGCTGAACAAATTTCCATGAAACATGGTTATGAACATTCGGGATAAAATTACCTACGGCACAAAAAGATAAACGAAAACAGGTTCATCTCTTTGGAAATATTACACCCCTCTCTTTTTGCGTCAGAGGCTTAAAAGCTCCCAACTTACTGAACATATCAGCAACTCCATTGTCAACTACCCACAACCTATCACAAGTGTCCACGTGCACCCTGAACGCAGACACGACGGTACTGTTGGAGCTGACGCAGCAGGCCTTGTTCGAGACGAACGCGTCCTCCCAACTGGGGTATGGGTTTAGCGGTTGTGATTGGTTCCCGTTTACGAAAATATAGTTCAAGGACGCTGGAACGCCTGTGAAGTTAAAAATGGATGAAAATGGAAAAAAAAAATGGAAATTTGCAATACACTTCAAGTATAATTTTGGACGTAGTCTAATACAAAAGTACCGATGAATATTAAAATACATGCTTGTAAATTATAGTAGCTATGTGATCATTGCAATATTGAGAGGCTTCCTTCTTTTTGAATGATCAAAATTGGCCCAGTGTTTATGCGTAACAGACATACAAACAGAGATTACATATCGTACCTGTTTTCCACCGTGGAATAGTAATAAATAGTTTATCTTTCCACCTTGCTATACCGGAAGGTAGATTATTTTCAGGCACGTATGCGCCTGTGCTTAATGCTGCTTCACGGGCAGAAGCTTCCCATGCAAAATCTATAACTTTCCATTGAAATTTAGGAGGCAATAAACATGTAACTGTATTAAAATAAAGCATATAAATAACTAGTATCACTGTATACATGAATTTCATTTTTATGTTGTAAATAATATGTATTTAAAAAAGTAATTAAAATTTCACAGTTAAGTAATTTTGCATATGTATTTTTAATTCATTTTTATTTATTCAAATGTGTTTTGATGATTTGGTGTTTTGAATATAATGCCAAAATTCGAGTAGTTTTTTTTTTTTCAACAATCTTCTCTTT
Organism: Zerene cesonia; assembly: GCF_012273895.1. NCBI lineage: Eukaryota > Metazoa > Arthropoda > Insecta > Lepidoptera > Pieridae > Zerene > Zerene cesonia. The sequence continues at coordinate 1,319,540 of NC_052115.1, read as the reverse complement.
GATCGATTATTTTATCAGTAAATGACAGATACTCGAAAATATTGTTATAATTATTTACGAGTTCCCTTGAAAAATCTACTAGTAGAAGTTTATGTGAATTTTTCGTTTATCCGATAATAATATTTAAAGCAATTTTATGTGCACTTTAATAAAGCGTAAAATGGAATTTTTATGCTATTGGTGAGTGTTGACAACTTACACGTCACGTCAATGTCAATTGTCAGGTCGAATATGTAAAGATTTTTCAGATGTAAATTGTCACGTTAGGAAGGAAATTGTTGTTCAATATCGTCCAATAAAACATATTAATTGACGGATCATTTTAATCGATTGCAATTAACCTTAGTTTGGATAACTGAACAAAACTCCGTTGCAATAAATGTGAGCCAAAATGTCAAAATCCGACGAAGAAAATGCAAGCGGTGAATCGACTTCGGCAAATGAACAAATAAGTGAAAAACGTATTGGATGCGCCCACTATAAACGAAGAGCTAAGTTTGTGGTAAGCTTATCTACTGACATTATATTAATAACAATTCTTATGAAGATACAACAATATTCTTTGATCCGGATTCTAAACAGTGGTGTCTATATTTATCTCCTTCCAACGCAGATTTTGAGTTCGGCTATGATACGCAAATTTCGGAAAAACAAAGCGAAGTCAACGAACTTGTAATATTTTTGGCACTCGAATCAATTCCTCATAGTATCATTGAACCAATGCAATTTATATGAACTTTATCACCCTCTTAATCTTTGGTGAATTTCCACTCGCAAATTTTTTAAGTTAACTCCCTGAATGTTTACTAAAATTTCAATCATTTGAGGAGTCACTAGGATAAATAGTTTCAATAATATCTCACATAAATAACAAATTAAATTATAACCGACTTACATGTTTTTATTTGTATTATGCAGTAGCTATGTTAATTATTACTCACTACTGTTACTACTACATGTTGCCATACTGTACACACAATACTCACTTCACTAGCTGTCCACTCTGGCTTCACATGTAGTACATCTAATATAGCGATCACATACATATCCAACAGTTAAAGAGTTTTAGTAATTGGTCAGGTAGTTCCTGAGTTTAGTGCGTTTAAACAAACATCTCGACTCTATATTATAAGTATAGATTACAGATATAGTTTATTTGTGTACTAACAATAAATACCCTTGATCTGCACTGTCAAGGTTTATGAAAACTATTGTATTTCTTATCTGTTTACATTTAATTTTTCATCGCTATTGATATTTCAATTGTGTTATGATCTTAATTTTTTTTATGAAATTATTATTTATGATAGGCAAAAATCTTTTTTAATTGGTAGTTTCTAGTTTTGATAAGCTTAGGTAGAAACGGATACTTTACTTTTGAAATATACAACTTTTAACAAAGAAGGAATTTGAAAAAGAGTCTTAAGACTTATTTCAGTTCTTACCTGTTAAATGTGAACACCTTCAAATATAAAAATAATATATTATAATAGTTTAAAAAAACTAAAAAACATGCTTTTATCATATTTTGCAAATTGAAAAATGGAATAATTTTATCAAATTAGTGTATTGTCATCGGTCCTCAATAAATCTACAAAGTTTGAACGAAATCTGGCCGTTTAAAGTGGGTCAAAATCGCGCCCATAGAAGTCGGTTACAAACAAACATACAAACATACAGGTGAAGCTAATAAAAAGCGTGTAAAAACTTCACACATACCACATATATCAACCTCTGAAATTCAAGTCTATACAAATGATAATTAATATTTCTATATTGCTAAAACAACCATAGAGCTTAAGGTATTACTGATGACCTTGGTGTCTCTTATCAGTTATAGTAAAGAAAATGTTTTCTGTATGCAAGTTTTATCTGTGTTTCATCTTGACATTGAAGTTTTGAATTAAATTAATTAAAAATCCAATGTATTATGAATAAAAGCTAGTAAAGTTACATTACAAAATTTATAATTAGGTGACAGTTAAACTTAAGAGCAATTTGTTATCCTATCCTACTAATATTGTATATAAATGCGAAAGTTTGCAAGGATGTGTGTGTGTTTGTTACTCTTTCACGCAAACACTACTGAACCAATTTCAATGAAACTGGTACGTAGATAGCTGGACAACTGGAATAATATATAGACAACTTTCTATCCCGATATTCCTACGGGATATGGACTTACGCGGGTGAAACCGTGAGGCACAGCTATAATTAAAACTCAATATTTTAATTTTATTATTTTAACTAGATAGTAGGTGTAGACCACCAGTCTATATTTTATTATTTGAATTAGTCAACCTGCATAATATTATATCTCAATGTACATTACATATCTAATATCTATACTATAATGAACACTAGTTGGCATACACAATGCTCATTTTCTGTCAATAGCTTTTTGTTTTTCCTCTTTATTGCAGACATAGTGGTCTTCTCTGACCTGTTTAAATTCTACCTCATATTAAATATTTTTCTTTAACATTCTTCAATTATTATTAATTAAAATGCATACTTTTTATAAAAAATTATATCATGCTGTGTTTCATTACCAAATAGACACCATGCTGCAACAAATTCTACATGTGTCGTTACTGCCACGATGAGAATGAAGAGCACTACTTCAACAGGAAGTCGGTCACAGAACTCATCTGCACAGAATGCGACACGCGGCAGAAGGTGCAGGCGGAGTGTGAGAACTGTGGCGTTAGATTTGGAAAGGTTGGTAGCTTTTGTTTGATTGTGTACATGAGAATTTCAATTTTAGGCTAGTTATGGATAAGGCATATTTTTAAATGTGTTTCTCCCCAAATACTTTGAAACTGTTTTGAATAATTGTCTAGCATTATCTGAGTTAAATTGAGTAAGAAACTTAAGGTTGTCTGGCATATATAGCTGTAGGCAATAAAACCGCCTTTTGTACCAATTTGTTTTTTTATCACTGTATTTTATTGGGTATAAACTAAATAAATAACATGTTTGTATCATCAATTGCCAATTAAATATAATAGCATATTGCAATTGTATTGAAGCTATTCTTATTCTGTTGTATAAAAAAAAAGTGAAGTCCCGTGTCCCCTAGTGGGGTATGGGGCAGATGATGTTCATCTGTTTCACTGATCGATTTTCTTTACGGACAAGTAGGTGATCAGCCTTCTGTGTCCTGCCAGACCGAGACATTTTTTTTTTTTTTACGCGTCCCCACCGGGAATTGAACCCAGGACCCCTCGGTTCTACGCTCACGCGTTAACCACTGTGCCAAGGAGGCGGTCATTCTGTTGTATGATAGCAATCAATTTTTTTGTACCTTTAAATAATTGCTTGCGACTGTATTTTTTCTTTGTATTTGTCACCTCAGAAGTTTTGACTGAATAAGCTGGAGACCTCCATGTTTTGAAATAAAAAAAAAAAAATTTCTTATTGTAATATCTTAAAGCTTAATTTTTTGTAATTATTTTTCCATCTCTTGTGTTTTGCCACATTCCAGTACACATGCCTGATCTGCAACTTGTTCGACGATGAGGACAAGAAGCAGTACCACTGCGAGGGTTGCGGCATATGCCGCGTGGGTGGACGGGACAGGTTCTTTCACTGCGAGCGATGCAACATGTGCCTGCCCGTGCAGCTGCAGCGGGTTGGACATCGGGTGAGATAATTTAGTGTTTTGGTGATTATACACACGCAATGAGTGTGCTCAAAATGGATGTTCAAAACAAAATATAAAGTATGGTAAATCTCGGTGACATTTTCATTAAATGTTTTTTTTTTTAATGTTTCAATTTATATTAGATATTTTTGAAGATTAGACTTCATTTGTAAATATTATCCCAATTTTAGTTAATTACACACATAAAAAAATTCATTGAAACTAAAAAAAAACTTTTTAAAAAATGCGAAAAAAATTTATCGTCCCACGAGAAATTGTAGTATGTCCATTCAAAAAAAAATCTTTTTTTTTTCTAATTTTCTCCCTCTCACCGCCAGTGCGTGGAGAACGTGTCGCGCGCGAACTGCCCCGTGTGCCTGGAGGACATACACACGTCGCGCATCCCGTGCCACATCCCCGACTGCGGCCACCTGCTGCACCGGCCGTGCTTCGAGCAGATGCTCAAGTCGGGCCACTACGCGTGCCCCACGTGCCAGACGAGCATGATCGATATGACCAATGTGAGTTGTTGGGGAGACACCGACACTTACTTGACCGACAATTCAGTAAAAAAACTTCTAATGCATTTTTTCTAAGTCTATCAGCATGACGAAGCAAAATTTTAAATGCACAAATTTTTTTCATTTTTTATCAATGAAATGATACAACTATAAATCATCGATGCTTATGTTACTAATTTTATTATAAATTTCCAGCTATGGAAGTATCTGGATTCCGAAGTGGCCGCGACGCCCATGCCCCCAGAGTACGCTGACTACAAAACCACCATTCTGTGCAAAGATTGTCACAAGGTGTGTACGTAGGCTAAAAAAATATATACAGTGGCCCAAAAAACTACACGTAAATACTTCCGTGTTTACATAGAGGGCTGTAGACCTATTAATTAGTTACAACTTTGTTCCTCTAATTCTTTCTGTTGGACTTGTAGCTTTTGAAATTCGAGCAAAAACGTTATATACCCTTTTTTTACCTCCTCCCACTTCCCGACCTCGCTCCCTGCCTATTCTACAATTTTTTTTTTCATCCTACTATTTTTTTTTTGTTTTTTTTTTATACAATTTTAAACTAGTTTCTGATTTAATGGTGGTTTTTTTATGTGTTCATGTTTAGCTGTCAACGGTGAAGTTCCACGTGGTGGGTCTGAAGTGCCAACATTGCGGCGCTTACAACACGTGCCAGACGAACGGATTTCATAAGTGAGTTTGTTTTGCTATTTCATACTTGTAAATTGATACTGATATTTTATAATATCTATACGTATATTTTTTTGATGAAACTCAAAAACTGCTGTGTTGATTTTAAAATGCGTAATTGTTTTTAATGAGAAAGTAACTTTAGTTGATAATAGCTATTTTTTTTTTTTCATCTGGGATCGATCCCGGTGAAGCCTGGGCAGGAAGCTAGTTAGTAAATGTGTTATTTATTTGTTTGTGTATGTTTGTCTAGTGTGAGAAATAAATGGTTGTTCATATAAATTAGTTATTCAGCTCAAAAGTTATAATAAGACGATACAATATGCTAAAGCCTTAAGATTAGTAAATGTTGTTTAGAATGTAGATGTTTGAACTCTGCGTCAATGTGATGTTGATTCCTACTATATATGTGTATTTATTGTGAATGTTATATACAATTGTTTCAACGCGCTTATCACAAAAACCACTGGATCATAAAAAAAAATCTCTAGTGTTCTATAAATAGCGCCAAATCAATTAGTAATAAAAGGCCTAAATTTAAGCTACGCCGAATTGCCTCCACAAGAATGTTAACAAAGAGTATAGTCTCGATTCCAGAGATTCCGGCGAAGAGCAGGGCGATTCGTCCACGTCGACGTCCACATCAACGTCCACGTCGACGTCGACGTCGTCCTCCCGCAGCGCGTCCACGTCGACGTTCGGCCGCGACGAGTTGCCGCGCGCCAGCCCGCTCGACGAGCCGCCGCAAGCCTGACCTCCGTCTAGAAGCCCTAGCCCGCAGGATCCCGCGGAATAGGGCGTTTGTGAACTCGAGAATTATTAAGTGTTGAACAGAGAAAGAGAATAAATAAATAAACAAATTAAATTTAATTCGTGTAAATTTACTGTTACATGTATCAAAATAGTGAACAAATAAACAAATCAAAATGTAATTTGTGTACATATTGCATAAAATTATATATGAAAATCAAAATGGTGACGTTTATTTATTTAAAGCCGCCACTAACGACTGTGACGTACCGTCGAAAGAACTGTCAAATATGTCAAATTCATCAAAATAAAAGAAACAGTTTAAAAATTAATTTCCTTATTGTAAACCATAAATTAATACAATTTTAAAACGAACAAAAGCTAACCTAAAATGTACAGAGGGCGGTGTCGTCCCTAAAAGGGAATTCCCACAGACGAGAATTAAAATTTTTGTCCTCTGAGTTAACATTTTGTGTTCTATTACTACATTAAGTGTACCTAATTTAAAAACTAAGTAATTCTGTTTAAGTTTTAAAGTTCAACCATTACACACAAATTTATATCAGAAAATATTAATTGTATTATTTTAACATGAATGTTTGATGTTTAACTTCCGTAGCGACATTAGTCACTTATAAGGTTGTATATAAATAAATAGATAAATCTATTTTTAGCTATTAGCAAATAATATAGAATGTTGTAAAGTATAAACAAGAAAATGGCTTTTTTGCGTAATGTCTTGTTCAATAAAAAACTTACAATTATATAAACTGTAGCGTATACTCAATTTTTGATGTTGTAACTGTCTTTTATTATGAGAAAATAAATATTGCATAATAATGTTGCTGAAGTGTCCGTCGCGCTATTGGTAAACTGCTTTTACACTAGATTTTTGTATCCGCTATTTTGACTGTCCACAGTCCATCCAATTTTGAACATTTATATCAATTTTATGCTGACGCTACTGCCGCTTCTATTTATATTTAAAGCCTCTCAATTGACAATGAAAATAGGTATTGATTTGTGATATTATTCCTTTCGTAAATTTTCATATAGAAATTAGCATAAAACAGTAACTATATGTAATTAATAGCCTTTGTATTCCATTATAAATGTAGAATAATTGGAATTAAACCATATTTTTAAAGTGCACGTTTTATGTTGTTAATTATTAAGAATGTTGTATGTATGAAATTAACACTCTGTGTAAAAAATCTTATGCAAATAAGTACATTGTAAAGGATTAATTTAGAAGTAATTAAGAATTCTTCTCTAATGTGTGTTGTAATATCATACTATAGGTTGTCGTAGTACCTTCGATCATAAATAATAACAAGATACACAATCAGGGACGAAAAATGTTCTCACCAAATCTTCACCTTGGGTGAACTTTTGGTCCATTGTAAATCCGTCTTAACTCATTCAAATAAGGTTGGATTTATTTTGATTTATCAGCTAAGCCAGCTTAGGCCGTTACTTTTAGTACGTTTCGTACAATACACCTAAAATTAATGTCCTTAAGATCGATTTTACTTTAACGTTTATTTTGGCTTTAATTTTGACATTTAATACATTCATGAACATTTAGGAGGTACCTAACTGTTTTTAATGATCGAAGGCTTATACTAATTTAATAAATAAATTCAAATGTTGTAACTATAAATGAATGCTCAAGTCAACTGAGTACAATAGCGATAGGTAGCATAGCATTATTGTCGTAAATATATGTGACTGTATTATATTCAAAGTTCTAGTTACTTTACTAGATAGACAGTTACTTTTAGGGCTTATTTTAAACGGTCGGAAAATGTTGTCATTCCATAAAATAATCCGATTGTCTCATTCTCATGCTTTGAAGAATATTCGTTAACCTTTAGAACTTTCTTGTGAACTATAAGAATAAGCCCTCATCGTAAGAAATTTTTGTGAGTACATATTGTAAAAATGTAAAATTGTTTGTAACAATAAACTCTTATCATATATTGTTGTTGTATAAAAATAAGAGATGGTCTATTAATATGAGATATAAATTAATGAAAATAATTTCTGTCAAATTATTCATGCGTCGATTGGCAACAAAAATAAATAACAGAATAGTATCGTTCTTAATTATGAGTGTACGACAACTAACTAATAATATTGGATTAAACAGAACTTATGGCCAAGCCATATGTTTATGTATACGGTTGATTTCCTTGCAACATCGAAGATTTTTGGCGGGAATTTTATTTTTGTTATGTTATGTCACATTTCACGCGCTGCTGCTGCTGTTCGAGTAATGTAATATGTAATTCATTATAATACTGCTCATCCCCCCTGTGTCTATGCTCAATAATTTTATTAAACAACGATTAACAGAATCATAACAAAATTGTAAATAGTAAATATCTTATTGTTGAGTATTGCTTCTTACCAACTGTCGTCGTTGATCTTATGAGCATTATATAGCGAGACTTATTTATTTTTAATTTAATAGTACATTATAAGTCAAAGATTGCTTCTCGTTTATTTTTTATTCGTTGGTAAGTTTTGTTTAAATAGGTCAGATTATTTTTGGATATAAATATCCTGTTGTAAGTTAATAAATGTAAGTATATTAATCAAGCGTTGTTTTATTTTCTTTTTATTTACTGATTTTAATCCTCCTTACTCATTACATTATTTTTATGTCTGGAAATAGGTATTTAGGAAGCTGAAGAATGATATAGGCTACTGTTTACAATCATAAAGTATAATATTCTCATGTAAACTTTAAAATATAAGTTTTAGTGGTTTCTAAATAAAGATTACTTCAATAATATAACGTTTTATAATATTATATATATATAGATTACAGACTAGGGGAAGGGAAAAATGATATCACAGTATACAATTTAGCACAATTTATTACAAATACAAAATATACAAATTTATATTTACTTCCCAATTATTAGGAATGGGTTGGGAATGATATTTAACAGTTAACACAATGGGATAAAGGTTTATTATTATCACTAGCGCCAATAAGCTTTAATATCATAATCTATTATAATAAAACTTATATGTAGGTATAATCATACACAATAATTGAACTATTATCAAATAATATTTATAAAAGTCTTTACAAAATTTATGTTATTCTTTATAGATAAGATTATGCGAAATAAACAAAAATAGCAAACGTGACTCAAATCACACACACATACCTACTCATACGTCAGAACACCATTGTCAAGCAAAAGAGACAATTATTTTATATTTCATTTAGCATCATAATACTTTGATGTTAAGCATTACGTCCGGTAAACAACTAGTCTTAGTACAATCACGCTCATTAATTGTCAAAATAAACTCCGCCTGCGCGTTTATTAGACAGTTTTTAAATGAACAATACAATAGAACTTTGAATTTTACTGGTACGAAATAAGACATTTAATTGAATGTTTCATAGAACGCCGCAGCCGCTCGGACATTTTCACGACCTTTAATTGGATTGTGAGTAGTTGTTCATAGTAGGTACGTGAATTGTATTAAGATGCTGGAAATTGGAACAACTGTAACCATTTATAAAGTATTTAATATTAGTAAGTTAGTAGGACCAAGGCTCTTAATTACCAGTAGGTATTTTAACATATTCAAGTTAATACTGCTTTAAACTATAGTAGCATAATGACGTATGTTTTTTTATTATATTTTAAGACCTTGATAATCAAGCACGTTTGTTTTTATTCCTTTGATTATTTTTTAATGACAAGCCTCGATATTTTCTTATTACTAATAAAAAGTTAAGCGATATCAAACACGTTACTCGGATCAATATTAAATTACATACTTGTTTTTAGTCTGAAGTCAGAACCATCTAAAAAGGTTCCTAGACGTAATACATACCGCTATTATATTTCTTTTTCCGTGCCACTAACGCCCTGACAATATTACTTAATAAAAATATAAACAGAATGAAAAAGATACCTAAGCACTGGCTAATTTCTTTATAAGTATGTGTATATATATAGATACAATTGTAATCATATAATCCTAAGTAAATTGGAATTAATCCAAACCACGACGCTAAACTCATACTCACTGAGCTTCAATATGAGCAAATGTTGCACTTTGAGCTCAAATCAAGCCAAATAAATTAAACAATATTTTGACACTATTCAGATTTCCCGCCCTTATCATAGAGTACTCAACAATTGACCGCGACTTTGTGAATAGAATAAATACCGTAACATTTTTAATAAGTGTTTAAACTCTTTGGCTTGATATTTTTTATCGTTAATATAAGAAATAGACGTATTATAATTTTTTTAGTAATTTTAAGAGACAGCACAAGCATGTTTATATTATGTTATATAATAAACAATGAAAGCACATTTGTGTTAGCTTATATCAAAGATTTTAGAAATAAAATTGCATTGGTAAAGTGATTTGAAGATTGGCTAAGATAGACAGATTATATTTACTATTTACATTGAATTCTACTTTAATTACCACATGAGATCATAGGTTTTTAAAATTTAAGATGACTTTGGCAGGTTTTTATTTAATTTATATTTCATAACGCCAAGCTCGTATTGATCTTTACCATGGAATATATAGTGATGAAAAAATGTCTATCATAGTTTTACCTAAGGGCAGGGAAAAGGCTTTCTTATTTTTTTTTTTTTTTTTTTTTTTATAACAGAGCGGGCAACCGAGCAAGTGGGTCACATGAGGCAACGCCACTGCCCATGAGCATTCACAAAGCTGTTATAGCTTTTGTGGAGCTGTTGCCGGCTGTTATTACTATATAACAGGACGATTTCATGTTTGTTTCTCGCAATTGGTGACTAGTTACGCATTTTCAACTATGTTACACTTATTAAATAAAATAATTATCCTAAAATCTATAGCTTAATTAGCTTATATACGATAAAATGCACACGAATACCTATGTTATGCTTAATCTAATGCACCGCGGAATACTTACTTAATAACATACGAATAAAAAATACTACAAATATTTACCATAAATATTATTATAATGGGCAACACAGGAAGCAAGTATGTCATGCGTAAGCGGTGTACAAGTAGTTTATAAATTTTAAATTGGTAACCTAAGTAGAGTTTTCTCTCTCCTTCATGATGACATATTCTAAAGAGAAAATGCAACAAAGCAGTATCTAGTTATTCTATCGATAATCTCATACAATTAAATTGTTGATTAGAGCAGTTGAACAATTGCAATTCTGTGAATAATTTACATCAAAATACTTAGTATATTTGAGCAATTTTTTTTATAATAGCTGCCATTAAAAGCCTTTCCCTACGCATAACTTTCCATACGACCTCAACGACTAATGACGTTAAAGCTTCCTTAGAGTTTAGACCATAGACAAGAATGTTCGAAAGTCTCTAGACAGAATATCCAAACCCAAAAACATGATTAGCTTTTAATAATAAAAGTATATAGACCATTTTTTATTGTATATCTACCTATTTTTACGACTAAATGTAAAAATATCGACTCAACTGCTGGGAAAGTTGAAATATTGATGTAAATGAAACATTGTTAAAATATTCCGACTTACAACGCGTCCTGAGAAATACTTGGTATAGTTAGTTAGTTTTTTACTTGCTTTTATCGTGTACTTCAACCAATTCCGGTCTTTGAGCATAACATATACATATAGTGCATAAATATAAATATTTTATTTCATACTTTTCCTTAATGGTATTTGAACATATATAATACCAGTATTTGACAGACGCGTATAAAAAGGCCGTATTAATCAAATGTTGCCCACTCACATCTTATGCACTATGGAGCAAATATTCACATTGGTGACCGTTAAAAACGACCAATTGTCTATGGCAAGTCGTGGAACCCAAACTCCGTGTACAGTTGCTCCACACGCTGGTACACTTCATCGCACGACTGTAGTGTTTGCGGCAATATCGCTAATGCTTCAGTCAGTTTGTCTTCGGAACCGAATATCTGTGAAAAATCAATGGTTATTGATTTGAATAGACATAAAATGAGAAATTATAAAAAAACATACCCATCCTGCCGCATATAAATAACGTGCCCAATTATAAATGTTATATTTGCCTTAATATTTTAGTTTGTGATTTTTGTGGTTGAGCACAGTGTAATATTTTTTTACATATTGCAATTACTTATTAAAAGAGTCTGTTTGTCTCTTCAGTTTCTAGGAGTACGTCTTAAATCTATGATTCAATATATGAGGTCGTAAAATCGTAAATCTCTTTGAACTACTGTTAATCTTACTTAATGAATTTTTTGCTCTAAATAAACTGATAGAGGTCTGTATAATATTCAAAACAACATTGCGTAGCTTCACCAAACTCCGGGCTTCCCAGGAAAAAATACGTCACATTTATGTTAGGAATCAAATCAAAATCAAGTTAGGAAAATATAACCGTCGCGTTCACGTAGATAAAAAAAACGCGACTAAGAACCAACATTATCACACAAATATATTATCTTTATTTGTTGATGAATGCTTAATGAATTACTAACGGATAATAGTGGTGATTGAAAAATACTTTTTTTTTTTTTTGATGAAGTAAATTTGTCACGTGGGTAAGTATGTGAAAAAATAGTTTCTTTATGAAAATGAAAAGGTAAGTGAGATAGTTAGAACAGCGATTGATTTAAAAGGCTTTGGTGCCCAACTCTATTCTTTATTTACCAAGTATAAATAAAATCCTATCGATAAACGTATTACATCTAGGTTAGATTGAGTTACCCTAATCGGCATACGATTCAACTAAGAATAGGATCGATTATTTCGTCGTTTCGATCGATTAGACATAATTCGTATAAATTCAAATGAATGTATTTTATTTTAGTTTGATATGAGAGTTAAATTAAATAAACCATTATTAAAACGTAGAACGGATTTCAAAGGAAGGAAACTTTATTCGTTCCTATCTTAGTTAAAATCGCATAGAACCATTGCGAATCGCATTGTGATGCGTTTCACAATCTTCACAATTAAAAAAAGAATCTTCAAAATCCCTTTACCCAGACAAAAGTTCTAAGATAATTAACCCAAAAGAATAATACAGTCTAATTCAGAACCTCCTTTTTTGAAGTCGGTTGAAAAGATAACAAACCTTTAATCTTATTTAGTTACGATTCTTTTTGATTTTCATGATAAATGAAACGTGAATAAAGTTCGTAGAAAACTAAAAGCCGAGCTTTAGGGCTTTATCGATTGACACACTCACATGGTAATTAAAATCTATTAGAATCGTATGGTTCATATAATATTCGTAGAGGTCATACGAACATAGAGTAGGCTGTAGGACAGAGGACTAAACTAACTTTATTCTAGATATAAACACATGTATGAAATTCTTATACACAAAATAAGAATAATCCTACCAATATCTCAAACGCGAAATTTTAATTATAATATTGGATTGATGTTGGTAACTCTTTTACGCGAAATGGCCTATCGTATCTGTCGGAAATATAGTCTTAGATTATATTTTACCCAGGTACTTCTCGAATGACGCCGCGGGTTACAACTATTACTATAAATATTATATAATATTCGAACCGCAAGGGACTGGAACATGCTTCCTGAGTCTGTGTTCCCTGACGAGTATAATCTGGGGATCTTCAAAAGTAGAGTGAACAGGTACCTCCTAGGGAAGCGCGCTCCATCTTAGACTACATCTACGCTTACCAGCAGGCGAGATATTGGTCAAGCGCTTCCCTATCGCACAATAAAAAACAAAAAATAAAAAAAATCTTAACGAAGTCAATACAATTTTCATTGCAAACCTTGCGCAACTTTCTAAGGGTTATTAGAAAGAGAGAAATTCATGTTGAATCCTCATAAACGAGAATTCTAGCTACGATCGTTGGTAAAGTGTGCAGTCGACGATCGACGTCTGTATAAGGACGGACAAGATGAAAACAAAACCCATTAACATGCAACAAATTAAATAAGTTTGTTTTATATGAAAACAAAATACACCCTCATATTATTAAGAATTCAGTGTTATTATATAGGAATAATAAATTATCTGTACAAATTATAAAGCCGTCAATTACCATAGACAACATATCGATTCGAAACGACTTGTGTTCACGGCCATTCTAATTGAGCGGGCACGACTGATAATTGATTTGACGTCCGTTAAAATCTACTCATTATGTGTACAACAATCAGACCATACTATAATTGTATATAATTTCCTTAAATCATCGTAGCTGAAAGTACTAGTTACGTTCTGTACTATTTTCAATTTTGGCGCCAACGCCTTGACCACAGACACGTTAATAGTAACTACCGTTGGCGTACTGGCTACAAAGAAAATTATGTTTAATCATTCTTTGGAAAGTCGTTAGAAATATAAGTATTTTAATAGTTTTCTAGTTAACCTACATATTTGCGTAAATATTGATTTAAGTATTTAAAGCAAAAATGCTATTTTACTTAAGAATCTTACACAGACTATAAGCTTTATTTAACAATGGGCGAAGGCCTAAATATTAAAATGCTTTGACCCACGTTTCATTAATCTCAATATGGAGCACATATAACACTATACAATCGTCAGAGTATATTATCTACTTATTCAGCCTACTATTAAGTAAAAGATTAATTTATCAAATTTCTATGCCAACATGGTAATGGTAGGAATTTTCAAACCCCAACAGTGTGATCAGGATGACAAAGAATACTAATTTCCATCTAGCTATCCGCCCGCGGCTTCGTTCGCGTCGTCTAAGAAAGTGACATTCTGCGATTTTTGCAGGAATACCGGTATAAAAGATATCCTAAATCCTTACACGGGTCTCAAACTATCTCTGTACCAAATTTCATCAAATCCAAGGCGTGAAGAAGAGGCGACATTGATTCAATTGTCTTAATATGATAACTTTGTCCTACGCTGTTATATATTATTAGGGATAAACAATTTGTCAATATCCTTTCAATGCCTATGAATAAAATTTGTAAAATAATTCGAGTCAACAGTCATTGTATTATTACAATAAATTCTTACTAGTGCCGCACGAGGTATTTTAGTAACGTCTTAAATCTAACTAAATATTAAAATTGTAGAAAAGGACAAGGCAAGCAAACATGATAAAAATCTGCCAACCTGCAGTTGGCCATTGTGGGGAGGTCCTTTAAATTTTTAGTGGAAAAGTTCCGTGATCATTAAAACTATGTTGATCACTTAATATGTCAAAATTAGTCAATAGCCCTGATGGTCATAGGAGACCCGGGTCCCAGCAGTGGGAACATATATGGGCTGATAATGATGCAACATATTTATTGATACAGAATACATAATTATAACACACAACAATTACTTTATCAAACGATATCGTTATAATCAACGGAGATGTAAACGTTATCGGGCTTACATTTATACATCTGATAACATCGTATTAGATATATTAAAAGCTCAGACCACTTATAGATAAGATAAGAAAGACAATAAAATACGAAGTGTGTAACTTGCAATTCTTTTTTGAAACTAATGAGTGGGGATTGCAAAAAATCTTATACCTTTAAACGAGCAATTCTTGTATATATATATATATAATTGGAATCTCGGAATCGGCTCCAACGATTTTCATGAAATTTAGTATACAGGGGGTTTCGGGGGCGATAAATCGATCTAGCTAGGAATTTTTTTTAGAAAATGTCATATTCGTGTTTTATTCGTGTTTTTTTTTCCTGATATCTATTGGTGAATAATAATACTATTTTGCTTCGTAGATAGCTGGACTACTGAAATAATGTCATATTCGTGTTTTATTCGTGTTTTTTTTTTCCTGACATCTATTGGTGAATAATAATACTATTTTGCTTCGTAGATAGCTGGACAACTGAAATAACACATAGGCACTTTTTATACCGATATTCCTACGGGATACGAACTTACGCGGTTTCAACCGCGGGTCACAGCTAGTGTATATGTAATACGTTTAAATACGAGATAATGCTTTAAACTCGACATTTCAATAATTAATCGTAGCTGATCCGTATGATAAAGTATTAGATATAAAATAATATAATATAACACATGAAGGTTTAAAAACACGCTTTAATTAAAGAATTAACTAAATTGTCTCACATGCATATAAAGTATACGCATATAAAGTATAAAAGCAAAGGTGGCTCGGTGGTGACAACCTCGGACTTCAAAATCGATAAGTCGGGGTTCGAGACCGGGCGGAGCGTGCAGGAAATAAATTGATTTTTCAATTTATCTGCATATGTGAATAACATCACCACTGCTTAAAACGGTGAAGGAAAACATCGTGAGGAAACCGGCATGTCCAAGAATCAAAAGTTCGACGACATGTGACATCTGCCAACCTGCACTTGGCCAGCGTGGTGGATTATGGCCTGAACCCTCATAGGAGGCCTGTGTCCCAGCAGTGGGAACATATATGAGCTGATGATGATGATCTTACCTTCTTCAATAGATCAGGCCGTGTCGGCAGAGCATGCATTGCTAATGTTGCAGCCTTACGAATATACCAGGGATGGAACTCTGCTAAAGTTTCATTATATGAGCTTTGACAAGTTGTGCATGTGTTTGCAGTTTCTTCGGCTTCACTGATGCGTTTTAAGAATAGACGGATGAAATCTGAAAATTAAATTAATTTAACATCATTGTATGTAATGCAGAGCCAAGCTATGTTTGCTCCTTGCTGGGATGTGCTTTCAATTTAAACAGTAAATTGACTTAGCTGATATTTTGTAACATAGTAAATTCTTTTTGACATACTATTGCTAAGCATGTATCACATAATTGCCGCAAGATGCTAACTTTATGTGATTAAATTTTATGGGTTTTTAATTTTTATTTCTGGTTCCAATTGCAGTGTGTAAAAACGGTATGTAGTGAAGACATGAGAGGCTTATGTGTTATCAATTGGCTGGTAAAATTAGAGTACAAGTTACTTAACAGTGTTTTTCTGCAAACATTATCTTTGAGTTGAGGAAATTTTTTTGTTTATAATCTCTGCCATCAGCCATCGAGGAAAGCATTATAATTAATTTACTCTACAGTATTCTACATGATATTTGTATGAATTTTCCTTGTAATTGATGAGGTAGTAAATTAAACATAAATGGGTTGTTTAAATTTTATAACACAGTACACATATTACAAAGCGTGAAACTCGAAATTTTCATGGTTACTTAAATATCACTAATTGCATTATGTCTTACATAGATAATGAAGATAAAATTGAATGCTAATTTACAATAGCTGCAAAATTATGATTATTATAGATTATAAAACAATACACACCCAAACCTCGATGCAAACGCAGCATTGTACGAGATCCAGAAACAAAACCATTCTTTTCGTGTAGGCTTGTTTCTTTTTCGTACTTCATCATTTTTTTAAAGGACTCATAGTATATTGAGTCTTCACCTGTTCTATGTTTCTCCATTACCTTAATCTTACTCTTCACATCACTACTTACAAATGAAAACACTGTTCCGATGAGGTTTAAGAACCTATGCAAATAAATTTGTCATGTCAAAATAGTAAACATATGGGCGAAATACAGTAAAGGTAGGGGATACTTACTTCACCAATTCATTGTATCCATCTATGTAAGCTTCTATAATAACGTCATCGTTCTCTTTTAAACTTTTTTGAAAGCATTCAAGCACGTAATTTAAATCTAATGTATTTTCATTCGACATTGTTTTATAATTTTCGTTTTATGCTCGAAATGAACACTACACGTCTCTACGACTCACAACTGACAACTGATAAAGAATGTCAAAACTCAAATTGTCAATTTTGCATCATACGTGACATTGACAATTTACAACACAGCTGATGATTTTGAAATTGCATAGATAACGCACCTAATATCTATGGAAATTTTGAAAAATAGTTAATTTTGCGATCTGCTGGAAGAAGCACGCCTCCCTACATACCTATTCATAATGTGTACAAAATTTTAAGTCTTTTGTAGCCCTAAGAGCGCCGAGTTGTTCTTTTTAGAAAATCAAGGAGGCACCACTGCTACTGTCCACTCATAGATTATACCAAAGAGTAGTATAATAATATACACTTATGTACCGGTATATCCACTGGTCGTCGCTAATCGCTTTGAGTATTGACAAATGACAAGTGACAAAATATTTGCGAAGTGCAAACTGCCCACAAGTGAAAATATACCTCATAGTCTTACACCACATTTTTAATTGTAAATACCACGGCTTTACCATTCCCTAATAAAAATATACATTATCGTTCTTTGTGTAAGCACTTCAATACGTAAAATAATTGATTATTCAAATTACGACACAGACTTTCCAAAAGGTATTGTTTGTCCTCGATTCGTAGGTAATATTTTGCCAGTTTTAAATTCATTTTAAATACAATTTCCTTATTGCTTTCAAACGTATTTTCTTAGTTTTGATTTATGTTCTTTGCAGACTTTGTTCTTGTCAAGATAAATAAATATACGTCCATTTAGTTTTCATGTATTATTAAAAATGTCAATGAAGCCAGAAAATGACGATGATTCGTTTATAATTATCCTTGGGTCGTCTCCCGGTCCGAGTATGGATGTGAAGTGCAATGGAGAGGATGCAGGCGTATATAAATCAAACTTGGATGATGCTATGAAAGATTTGCCTGATGAAGCGAATATGGCATTCAAGGCGCAATTTCATTTGGGAGATAGTGTAAGTTTTATTTAGATACTTCTCTGCCTTAGAATTATCATTTAGGGATATGAAAAATGATGTTGTTTGATTCTCAGACCTATCCTATATGCACACAACATTTTTTGAGACTTGGTCCAACCATTTTGGAGGGTGAGGGAATGAACATTGTGACACGACATTGTTATATGTATAAAGTTGATAACATTATGCATCAACTTTGATTATGTTAAGTTAGAAGTGTTGATAGATAATTTTCATTCAGCTTGATAAAAATTATCCAATATAAACATTGATAATACATACATTAAATATTATTCGATTTTTATGATAAACAATGAATTTGTTTCATTGGGAGATATTGAATACAGCTTCGTCTAAAATGATGAATATGTTTAAAATTATTTTAATTAGATATATTTTAAATTTGCCTTCCCGTATTTATATTTGTCTTATTCTATTGTATAGTAGCTCTGATATATTAAGAATTTTTCGGTCCTTAATAATTTTTTACAAGTGTAGACAACCCTACATTATTAATTGTTATTTGTGTTTTTAAATCATTATTGTAATTAATATACCTTGTGATATAACTGTATATTGAGGAAGAAAGATATATACTGATAATACATTATGCATCACGCAAATAAATAGGGACTTCACCTCTAAGTATAAATAATTATTAGTTAGTTCATTGCAATATAATAGTTGATGACAATTGCATAAGTACATTGTTGTCATAACATATCATATTGCATAAAATATGCCAGTGTTACATGCCTTGTAAGGGATTTCAATTGTTGTGTGGGTAGAAAGTTAACAGACCAATTTTATTAAGATAACTTTTTTTTATGTTAGAGTAAGCAGATGGGCAGGTAGGGCACCTGATGTTAAGTGTTCACCATTCACACATTTACCAATATATTTAAAGTTAATTAAAGTTAAATTTATCTATTTTTCTTATTTAATATTTAATTATTTAAAAGAATTCTTCATTGACTATGTAATTATAAGAATATTATACATAGTATGATTCTCATATAGCTTTTTTTAACTGCTGACAAATTTATATAATTTTGTCAGAACAAATTAACAAATTTCTAATATTAAATCTACATACTAATTCTCTGCTTGCTAGGTCTAGTGGTATTTGTTAAAAGTAGTAAACTAGTAATTCTCTTCAAAAATCCTCATAATTTTTGTATTTTAGAAATATCATATATGGATGGATATTCATGGATATATTACATTCTCATTAAAAAATGTATGTATGATCCAATCTGTTTTCGCTGGTTCAGAGGTAAAAAGTCTTTTCTAAAAGAACTTTGTTTAGTCTATGCTCAGCCCTAACTATATAAATGCAAGGTTTACAAGATTTTATCTTCAGTTGTCACAATGTCTGTATATTATTGTAGTTTTCTCCTTACAGTCTCGCAAGTCAAGAGGATAAGTTAATTGAATAAGAAAATTGAATCTATTAAAAATGGTAACATATGTGCTTTGATTGCAATTATATTTTAAAAATTATACTTGTAAGTGACAATAATTCTTACAGCACATGATTTTATGATTCATAATACTGGATTGTTTTTAAACAATTAATTATAAACATATAAGGCTTGTTTTGTACGTTTTCATGAATATTACAAGTAAGGAATTCTTTTTACATTTAAATTTATCAGATATATGGTGAGGTTTTGAATTGCATCATATTTTTTAAATGTCAGAGATTTGTGTATAAATGTGGTACTATTATACTTAGTCTGGCCATAAATACTGTTACACTTAATTATAAAAAAATATTACATTTGAATTTCGAATCTGT
>NC_052115.1:1296493-1298446 GCF_012273895.1 Zerene cesonia | reverse complement strand
GTTAAATTTTATTTCTTTTTTTTTATATTTTGTAAGTGTGTGCAATAAAGAATAAATAAATAAATAAATAAATAAATAAATATCCATTTTTTTCAATGAACTAAATTCCCTTTAAAATTGTCAGAACACAGCCAAAAAGAACACACGGAAGACACGAGCTTACAAATAAAAAAGAACCATCAAAATAGGTTCACCAAGTCGAAATAGTAAAAAGAGAAAAAATAGAGTCGAATTGATAAACCCCCTCCTCTTTTGAAGTCGGTTGTAAAGTTATTGTTGCTGTTAAAACCCTACACAAACCAAAAGCACTTTTGACTAGTAAAAATTGAGTTTTAGATATATGCTTGTGATCACTTTGAACATCTTATTCTTTATACATGATGTACACACATTGAACCTCATTTTCCAAAAATAAAAAAATATTCCTTTATATCTGATTTCCCTTCACCATACATACCTGTCTCCTCTGCTTTTCCACGAGCTCCAATTGTGCTGTCAACTTGTTGATAGTATCGTCATCGGGTGACGTCACAAATTCTACTGTGGACGACGCGCCGGACTTTGTCTCGCCGTTTGTTACGATTTCAGTATTCGACAAACGCACTATATCGTCCTTGAGCTTTCTATTCTCTTGCCGTAGCTGTAAGGGAAGTTGGATTTGTGAAAATACTTATGTAATTGTTATATCGTTAGAACTTATTGTGTTGTAATGTATGACAGCATATAGATATTAAGAAAAACTTAATGTTGTAACACTTCGTAAAAAAAAATTATAAAAATCACTTTATCATAAAAATTCACTTTGAAATTGAAGGCAATACGAGGACACAATTAGACACGTCAATCAAGCGAGGGGCAAGGGGCGAGACGCGGGAGGAACGAGCCCGAGTTACCTACGCCATGTTGTTAGCAGCTCGGGACACTATGTAAGGGCTACCACGCTCATGTTTTAATGTTGTTTAATCGTTACTATATTATTCACTATTATTGACTTGCAGCAAACGCGACATTTTCGGCAATTACTACAATTTGATCTTTTGATCTTGCTTCGCTATATTACTATATGCTGTCTTCCTATATTGTGGTTATACTACATATTCATAATGGGTAACTATTGAATGATCACCATTTCTTCACCATCACACACACACACACAAATACCTTTTCCACAAGCTCTCTTGTTTCATCAAATTTCTCCTTATGCAGCTTGTGAGTTTTCAGCATATCTTCTTGGCAAGATGCTATCAACGAGAACTGTTCCTTCATGGAATCATTGTTTTGCTTTAACGTCTCTTTGAGTACTACATTCTCGTCGAGAAGCTCCCCGAAACGTTTCTGTAGTTCCTCAGTGCTTCTGTCATCGGTTATTATTGTGCTGGCTACCATCATGCTGGCTGGAGATGGCTGTAAATGTTAAGAGAAAATTTTTTTATATTTTTTTCCGTTCTTTACACTTTCAGAATTTTTCAAGTATAGTGATACTCCCGAAGAATGATTTTTTTTTATGATATAAACAATTAAAGTAAAATGAGTATTAGTTACGTCACTTACAACTTAATAACAGCTTAATGGTTTGTTGCATTCAAGGATTAGTTCAGGTTAGGTTGGGATAATAAGTAGTAAAATTTTGAGTAACTTTAAAGTGAAATGAATCTATCAAGGCAGACCCTAGGCGAGCACCTAGTATATATAACGTAAGAATCATTGTCCAAGATCTAATATAAGAACACATAATATTTTACTTTTCAGAAGTGAAAGGTAGTTTACAAAAATAGTTATTCTTATTACTGGTAAGTCTTTAGTTTGTGCAATTATTTAAAAAACAAAAGAAACCACTGCAATTTAATATAGCAAAATTATTCTTTTTTTAAACTGAGAAATATACCTAGTCTTGCCATAAATATTGTAATAAAGAAAAAAGAAAATTGTTAACTGCAAATAACATTTATTACT
>NC_052115.1:1265269-1295493 GCF_012273895.1 Zerene cesonia | reverse complement strand
AGCTGGGAATTGCCCGTGCTTAGGAACAAGATTAGGTGTTGAGACAAACATTAAATCTAAAAGAGAGGGAGAAGAATTTATTTTTGTTTTTTTTTTAAAGAAAGAAAATACGTTTATTAAGACACATACAGGTAAATATAACAAAGTCATTATTATACTTAAAATAAATATGTGCCTTAATTAGGCCCGCCACTCAGCATACTAACTGATTTTCAGTGGATGCCTTATGCCTCATTGACAGTGGATGTGTTCATGCTCGAACTATTGAATTTATGAATATTTTGTAAAATATAATCAAATATGTATGTACATGTATAATTATAATGTGTGTATTTCAGGTTATAGTTGAAAATGAGAAATTAACTTGGCAGAAAGAATCTTTGGAGCACATAGTCGATGCGACATCTAAGGAAAGGGATGACGTTAAAGAGAAATTGAAGAAGATAGAGGTAATTTCTTTTTGGTCCCATTCATCTCTTTCGACTGGATGAACTTTTTGATGAGACTTTTTGTATTTGAAAGTAGTTTGTCTCTCTGTGGTCCCATTTAAATTCGGATTGGTTTCGGTCCAATTTGAAGACAGTTAAGTTTTTTATTTAACAATAGTTATTTATGTTTAAATATCAAATATGTATATAAATTTGTGTACATTTGTGTAATACAAATGGCATTGGTGTTGAATATCGATTTAATTGTAAGGAAAAAAAAATGTCTTGGTATTTAAATCCCTAGAAAACGGCTGGACCTTTTTTGATTTTGCCCCAATGTTTCAGTTGGAATTTTCACATTACAAATGCGGCATGCATGATATGGTCAAAAATTATAAGGAACAAGTGAAAGAATTGAACACAAAACTGCAAGAGGCTTCGAAAAATGTGAGTATTATAATATACTAGCTACGCCCCGCGGTTTCACCCGCGTAAGTCCGTATCCCGTAGGAATATCGGGATACAAAGTTGCCTATATGTTATTCCAGTTGTCCAACTGTCTACCTACCACATTTCATTGCAATCGGTTCAGTAGTTATTGCGTGAAAGAGCAACAAACGCACACACATCCTTACAAACTATCGCATTTATAATAGTAGTAGGATAGGATAATAGGATAGTAGGATTATTTAAAAAAAAAATTAGAACATTGTTTTTCCGCCACTATTTACATCGTTCTGATTGCGGTTGTTTGTTTTTCAGGAATCTTCTATTGCAGAAATAAGAAAGAGAGACGAAATGACTCACCAGCTAGAAGCTAAAGTGACAGCTCTTCAAACCGAATATAAGGCTGCGCAATTGAAAATATTAGACTTGGAGAATATCAAGGTGAGATAATAAATGATCGGCGAGATATTTAAATGTGAATTTTGAAATTTGTTCAAAACATTAATGCACTTATATTTGAAAGAAAGAAAGAAAGATACATTTATATGACTCCATAAAATTACAATTTCAACAAAGCCCATACAATTAAGATTACAATTAAAACAAAGAAAAAATTAATTTTAAATGTGACACATAAGCAGGCCCAAATTTGATTATTGGACGTACTCAAATATTACTTATGTTATTACATACTATTGATAAATTTACATCAATAATTATTTATTTTTAATATTTGGCTGATTTTTCCAATAAAGGGTTATCCATTTTGTTATAAACATATAAATTTATTTTCATTTGTGTAATAAGACAGAAACCCCAATAGGAGGCCCGTGTCCCCGCAGTGGGAACATGTATGGTCTGATAATGATGATGATGATGAAGGAAGAAAGGAATCTACTAATATAATAAAGCTGTTTGTTTTGTTTGTGTTTTGTTTGTTTGTTTGATTGAACGCTCTAATCTCAGGAACTACTTGTCCGATTTGAATAATTCTTTCAGTGTTAACACTAGCTCATTTATTATAGGAAGGCTATAGGCTGTTTATGTACCACGGACGAAGCCGAATCTTTAGTAAATAATAAGGATTGTGATTTGTTTTTTCAGTTGGAGTTTGCGCAATATAAATGTGGCGTTAACGATATGGTGAAAACTTATAAGGAACAAATACAAGAATTGAATCTAAGAATTAAGGATGTACAGAAAATTGTGAGTTGGCTTGTACTATCTAAATCCAGTGTTTTTGCATGTCTTATTCATTATTCCTTATAATAACTAATCCATAATTAGCAGACGATCACAGTCTTAGTAATGAGTAAGCCAAAGAGTTTGTCTGTTTGAACGCGCTACTCTCAGAAACGACTGGAGCTATCGAAAATAATTTGACCTTTGATATGTACATGATTTCTGAGTGTTATAAATAGCCTGTGAGACTTATATGGCCTATATGCTATATATGTACCACGGGCGAAGCTAGGGCGGAAGCTAGTGATACTAAAAATAAAGCAATGAAATATAAATAACCTGGAACAAAAATTTTTTTTTTTCTAGCATATATAAACAAGGTTCTGAAATATGTTACAAACAAACACAATCACTCACATTTATGATATATATAATATACTAAGTAAATATTGTAGTTTAATAGTTTTAAAGGATATCACTTTAGTTTGTTGTGTTCTATATCACACTATGACACTTCACACTAACATGATAAATGGGAAAGTGTATTTGTTTGGATGTTTGTCCGTCAGTCACGCTGGAACTACTGAACGGATTTTGATGAAATTTGGTATATAGACGGGGTGTGAGCTGACTTGGGTGATAGGATAATTTTTAATCCCGATTAAAAGGGAGCATCCTTTTATTTTTTTTATTTCGTAGCGGGCGGATGAGCTGGTAGTTCGCCTGATGATAAACAATTACCACCGCCCATGAACGTTCGCAGAGGCTCAGACCTCTGAGAATGCGCTGCCCGCTTTTAAGGGATAAGGAGAGGATTGATGATTGGAAAGAAGGAATGGACTGGGAAGGGCGAGGAGAAAGAAATTGGCCTCCGGCTCCCCCACTCACCCCACAAAACACAATAGCAAGCTATTATTTCACGCCGGTTTTCTGTGGGGGTGTGGTACTTCCCCGGTGCGAGCTAGCCCAATTCGTGACGAAGCATGCTCGACTCCCACAATTGATCCCTTGCGATAAAACAGGAATCTTGATATCCGCGCGGAGCCTGGACAAGCCTATAATATTTAAATAATTCCAGGTTTTCCAACCCGTATACACGACAAACGAGGGCGCTGAGAAATCGTCCCAATATGCTGGCTACTTGACTAACGTTCAAATGTACAATCGCACACTTAAGCATCTAGCTGAACACCTCAATAGCTTGACCAATGGGTAAGTTGAATATATCATCATCATCATCAGCCCATATATGTTCCCACTGCTGGGACACAGGCCTCCTATGAGGGTTCAGGCCATAATCCACCACGCTGGCCAAGCGCGGGTTGGCAGATGTCACATGTCGTCGAACTTTTTGATCCTCGGACATGCCGGTTTCCTCACGATGTTTTCCTTCACCGTTTTAAGCAGTGGTGATGTTATCAACATGCACAGATAAATGAATATATCACAATGTATAAAACCTTCATGGATGATGGAGTATTTATTTATTAAATTTAAAATTAATTTGTCAAAGCCTGACTGGAAGGAGAACGTTTTAAATACTTATTGTTCTTTTTTAAGGGTTCTGTATATAATGTTATAAAATACCCTGTTGTGAATTTGTTGTCTGTCTATCGGTATGTCCGTCCGTCTATCACCAGATTCGTATCCAAAGAAGGGTAAAACAGTGATAGACAGACGATTGAAATCTTCAGGCACGGTGCACTTCTGTTGCCATTAAACAATAAAATATGATCATAAATACCTTATTTTTACGGAACCCCTAGTCGTGTCGCGAATTCTGCAACTGGCAGAAAACGTTGTAAACATTTTATCGTTTTCAGTTTATCCGACGGGCTTGTGAAAACTTTAGGTGCATTGATAACTGCTCAAGAGTTCAAATTGGAAAGGGCCTCAATAGAGAAGCTTCGAAGTGCCCTGGCCGATGTTAAACAGCATATTGAGAAACAACATAGCAATGTTGTGAGTAATATGTGAGTATGCGTTACGATTCGCTTCGCTTTTACTTCGCCTTCGCTTCGCTCCGCCTTCGCTTCGCTTTTGCATCGCTTACGCTTTTTTATTCATATTTATTTTGTATGGACTCATGCTTTCGTTGAAGACAGATAAAAAAAGTGACCAAAAGATTATTTATATAAACGTTATGACGCCCAATGTTATATGTATTCTAAAATAAGTATTTACTACAGTGAAATAATATAATATTCCCTTATGTATATTCTTTAATCTTACAGCGGTGAAGTGAAAGGCACACTGACAATATTCGATGGGATTTTCAAAGATTACAATGAATTATTGAAGAAGGCAGTCACCAAAAAAGATAGCGTAAGTATTTTGAATCTATCTGGATTTGAACTCGAAAGAGCTGGTTTATTAGTAAATTATCGGATTTCCCAGATTTGATTTTATTTAACAAATAAAAAATGCCCCAATTGTATTTTAAACAACAACAAATTATTGCTATTTTTGCACATGCCTTACTATGCTAGGCTATACTAGGCTAAAGCCATAGTCAACTTTGATAGTAGAGGGCGGGCTCTCTGATATCACATGTCGATTTTTAAATATTTGTTAACAGTTGGAGTACTAAATATGTGTACAAACATTTCAGAACCCCCCCTTCCCCATGATGTGACATAACACATTTTAGATTTTATGCATCTCTCATCAAAACTTATAACATTCAAGTAATAACTTTGTATCGAGTACATAAACTTTAATGAATCGAAATTCCAATCTTAGTACATGTTTTAAAATTGGAATCCCAACATGACGTGCATATTTTTAAAATTACGTCACGTTTTAAGAACCCCCTTCCCCAGGATGTGACGTAACACACTTTATATTTTATGCATGTATTTATAGAATAAATCTAGAGAAAACTTACTTTAAATCTTAAATTCCGAATCTTAATACACGTTCTATATATTTAAATTGTTAACCTAACATGTGACGTCACAAAACTGACAAAATTCGCTTCCAGCCTCCGCCAAGTGCGAGCGTCGAGCAATTAACAGCTGCGCTAGTGGCGAGGGGCGAGGAGGTGCAAGCGTTGGAGAACGAGATAGCCATGTTGATTGGGAATAAGGAGGATTGCGATTTGCTAAAGGCACAAGTCGACCTGTACAGGTACGTGTTGGTGTTAGTGTTAGTGTTCGTGTGTGAGTAAGTGTTACTTTTAGTGTTAGCGTTCGGGTTAGTGTTATTTTAAGTGTTGGTCTTAGTTTTGATAGAAAGATTTTTTTTAGTTGGATATATTATATTAATTATTATTGATGAGATATATTATATTATATTATTAGTTGGATATTCTGTGAAGTACCGGTTATGATGTTACCCATCACCGTTTCGAGCAGTGGTTATCTGAATAATGTGAAAATTTAAGAATCTGTATCTTGCACACTCGTCTGTTGTTGAACCTTCGACTGTTCAGTTTTAAATCCTAGATCCTAACCACTGACCCACCATACAGTATTGTAGCAGACATACAGATGGAGTGCGGAATGCTAATATATATATTTATATAATAAAATACACATTGTACAAACTACGATGAATTAGGTACAGCGCGCATATGAACTCTATTGTGTACGGGTTACGGTCGAATTTCCTATAAACCATGGGCGACCTTCATTCACATTATATGGTCTTTGCAGAAGCGATTTTGAAGCGGAACGACAATCTCGCGAAATGATGGCCAGCGAGAAGGAGATGCTGGCCACGGACCTCAGGGTGTTGCAGAAGAAGCACGATGAGTTGACGGAACACGTGAGTATTGATAGTAATACACATTTATTTGAACGTTAAATTAAAGTCATGTGGGAGTCGAGCACGTTTCGGTACGAATTGGGTCAGCTCGCACCGGGGAACCACACACCCACATAAAATTGGCGTTGGTAGCAGAAAAACGGCGCGAAATGGTAGCATGCTACTGTGTTTCGTACGGTGACTTGGGGAGCCGGAGGCCCGTTTACTTTTCCTCACCCTAGTCCATACCTTCTCTCCAGTCGTTACTCCTTTCCTTATCCCTTTCCTCTAGAAAGCGGGCTGCGCATTCGTAGAGGCTATACCTATGTTTATGGGCGGTGGTGATCGCTTACCATTAGACGACCCACCAGCTCCATTGCCAATGTTGCCATAACAAAGCCCCTTCTTTCTCAATTCTATTGTTTTACCACAGAAATTTTTACTGGCTGAGCCGCTTTTGATGATTCTTTTTTTTTATCTTACAGCTCGTGTCTCCCTGGTGAGACGGTTTCGACTCATGATCAATTTTTATTTATTACATAACATAGAAAGATACAAGTATCCTGCAAACATAAATTTATTATAATTTTTCTATTTACAAAATGTTTCATTTATAAATCGTTTCAATGCTATAAAGCTAAAAAAATCAAATTTGTTTATTCGCAGCTGGAGCAAGTGCGCAGGGCAAGTCCAGCTATTTACAGCACAGCGAAAGCCAAAGCGCAAGCAAAAGCAGCACAGACGCCAAAACCGATAACTAGCACGCATAGAAATGCTACTGCATCTGCTACTACTGTTACCACTGCCGGGCCTAATGCTGCTACTGCGGCTACTGCGGCTACTAAGACGGTGAGATTTTTTTTTTTAATTACATAATAATATACAGTAGTGAAAAAAGTTTCGCATTGATAATTTTAAAACAACATGAAAACTTAATCTACTTAGTTACGTTCTTTTTATATATCGCTAGTATGCCGCCCGCGGGTTCGTTCGCGTGGTAAAAGGAAAATGACACGGGAATGAGATGTTTCACTGTGGTAACAACCAGCCTATGTCACTTTCGAACCTCCTAACTATCTCTAGATACAAATGAATCATAAAAAATCGCTCTGTAGCGATGATGAAGACAAACAAACAAATTAAACCCACTTTCGCATTTGCTGGTGTTATGCAAGGATATTTAACAGTCAGTAAAGGGAAAAACAACATAATATCTAATTTTTGTTCCGTTAGTTCCTGAGACTAGCGCTTTCAAACAAACACAACAGGTGTACAATGTGTTCATTAATTATTGATGATAAGGTGAAAAAGAAGAAAGCGTCCGGCGAGCAGGAAAAGATCGGCGTACACGAAGGCACGCCGCCCCCCTTGCGGTACGACTGTCCAGTGTGCGACAAGCCTTTCAAAACGTTGATACTGTTGCAGCAACACGTTGATAGTTGTCTATTATAATGCGTGCAGTTGATTCGAATTCAAATTTCGAATTCGAATTTCGAATGCATTTATTCTCGAATGTAGGTACAAAGTATAGAGTTGGTCATAGTGAATTGGGAAATTGTAATGTCTATGAGTCAATATGGTTAACATGTATTTTTTAGGGCAGGATTATTGATAACTTTCATAATACACACAACATTTTCAAAATCGATGAACATACGCCAGTTTAAAAAAAAATACTACGTTGTTTAAAAATAAAACTGGCTGATTTATAAAAAATAAAAGTAACTGGCCGGTTTTTTTTTTTCCAAAGGACAATCTATGGGATCTGGTATAACGCTTGTGTGTGACTCTAGTTAATTGTGACTTTGTTTTAAAGTGCTTTTAAATTTAGCATTTTATTTTGAACGCGTTTTTTACCTCTGTTATCTGTTAAAGTAATTATTTATTTTAATTTAGGCGTTGAGATTTATGTTTCTTATTTATTTTGTGAATGTTTTTTTTTTTGCATCGAACATTACGAATATAACGTGCATTTTTATTTTTAAGTATTTTTTTTATAATTTATTTTGTTATTAAATGTATTTGATAGTTATATATGTTATTTTATTAAGACAATCGTCTATTTTCAATAGGATTTTCATAAAAAATAGGTGAGATATTTTACAATGTTAGTGCATTGTGTTGACTAACAAAAATATTAATATATGAATTTTAATGTTAAATAGTTAACAGCATTTGTTTTCATTTGAGTTTGACATTCTGTAAAGTACTTTAAATAACCAACTGCATTTTTTTTATTTACACCATTATTTTTATTTACTTACCGCGCTTTTTTTAACAGGTTTGAAATTTGATGTTGTATTTTGGAGATAAGATAGTGAAATAATGCATGTGATAACCATGTGTTTACGTTTCAGTTATTGTATAATTCTCTTAAAATAATATCAGACTTTAATATACAATTGAGGTTTCTTTTTTGTTTGACTTACTAATAAAAGTTTTAGGCTTTGTACAATACAAATAGTGTTTAAATAAGGAATTTTTGTTTAGGTAAACTTTTAAACCCTCATAGGAGGCTTGTGTCCCAGCAGTGGGAACATGTATGGGCTGATGATGATGATGATGATGATGAAATTTAAAAAAAAAATTTGTTTGCTCACTAGCTTATTTAAGTGGCTAATAGTTCTTGGCTTAATTTAAGAAATCCTAGACACCTATTTGAAAAGTCAAACCCCATATTACGTCATCTACAATTTTATTGTACGTGCTGCGCATACAAACATACATACAGACGGACTGACAGAAATTCTAAACAGTTAGTTCTAAAAAGTTCTTAGTTATCTATCTATAACATGTACGTAGTTATATAAATGCCAGAGAAAGAACTTCCGCACTTTCTGCCCTTTTTTTACCTACTTTCTCCACAGTTTGTTTTTGTTCTGTGTCAAGAAATTGGCGTTATTTTTATGATGGCCTTTCTGTGTATGATTTGACATTGCTGTCAATTGGTCACACTCTCGAACCTGGAGATGAACCATTTGTAGAATGGAATGAATTAATTTCTTGTCTCTTCTCTTATTTAGCTTGTTACTTGTGTGTGGCGAAAAAGTTTTTTTCCGTATCACGATGAATGTGTATATTTTTCATATTTAATAATGTGTTAATGTTCTTTCAGATTTACAAATGTCCAAAGTGCTTACATTTCTCCAGCGATCAGTATAAAGTTATGGAGGACCATTTCGACTACTGCCTGGACGACTTTTAAGCTATTAACTACATATAGGACGAGTATACGATTTCACTATAGATAGATAAATTTGATTGTATAATATATTATATGGAAAATTACCAATCTGTTAGAAAAAAATTCCTGGTCTGAAATATTGGAATTGAGCGATGAGAAAAAACTTGAAGTTTTTTTTTTTGTTTCGAATATTTCGATAGAGAAATTTTAAAATAAAAAAATTTTAAAATAAAAATAAATTCGATAGAGAAATTTTAAAATATTTTTTTTTTGTTTGATTGTTATAAAAAAATGTCTTCAGAAAAAATAACAATCGGTTAAAACAATCACTGTGGTGTGATAATGTTCGAATAATTAAGTCTATGGTAAAGAAAAAAAAATAGTTTTTTTTGTTCTGTTCCATGTTATTGTGATGATGGCAACATTTCTATATATTTTTTGTTTGATTCTATCGTAACAGAGAGGCTACCGTAATGTCATATACTAGTACTTATTCAATTGTGTGAAAGAGCTAGAGCTATATGGGACGCCTACTAAATATAGAATTAGTACTGCTTTAAGACGTTACGGCAACCTTCCAGGATGTTGTTTATTTTAAGGTAATATAATTCTTTTAGACATTGCTTGTTATCTTACAATATAATTTTTTCATCTTTTTTTAATTAGATTAGTGTTGATTTTTTTTGTTGAAATATTCATTACTATAAAGTTACTATTGAATAATAAACTCTGCGGTCCACGAATATTCTTCTAGGAATTTAGCATGGTATAATTTTTTATACAAGTGAAATAAGATAATACATTGTTCTTAATAGAATATCAGGTGCTAGAAGTTCAATACATTATGTTGTAATAGGTAAATATAAATTTAAATTTCGCACACAATTATTATTGCTTGTAGATGAGCAATTCTATTGAGAAAACTGGCAATAAATTGAAAACTGTAAATTGTTTTTTTCTTTTGTCTATTGTATGGTACGATTGCTGAACATTTTGCGATAATACTAAAGAATAAGTAATTGTCTTTCTGTAAATATTTCACTCGTAGCTCAAGATGAAATAAAAAAAAGGTTATATCATTTTAAATTTGATTAATTAAAAATTTCTGCTTCGATTGTGAATCGCTTGTGAATAATGCCACTGGATGATTAATTAAACATGTGAGAAATATTGTTAATAATTTTAAATATTCTGTCAATAAAATGTAACAGGCTTCTTCCATTGCGTTACCATATTGTGCCATTATTGTAAAGAGGAAATAGTAAAAATAAAATATAGCAACAAGTTATAAGTTTTCTTTAGATTGTTTACGGACATGAATGTTATATTTTTAAATATTTACAAGAGTGAAAGAAATAGTATTATTTTTTTAACGTTGACATTAGATTGTTTGTAGGCTGTTTAATTTTATGTCATATGTGATTGTGATAGTAGTGTGAATAAAAAAATATTTTAGATAATATCAGTAATAAGTATCATTAAAATGTTTATTTTTACTCTGTTCTCAATGGTTTCTTGGCATCATCTGATATCTACCGTCCGTAATAGTGAAAAAAATATAGTAAAGTTTTTTTTTGCGTGCCTTATATAGACCAGGATAGACGAATCACGAAAGAGGCAATAAATAAAAAAAAGCAGTGTCCAGGTGTTTTGTCTCTTTCGCTCTATTAACCGTAATATTCCATAAATAGTGTTCATTTAAAATACATAAACAATTGAAATGGTGATGCTAAGATATTATTGAAACGGAGTTCAAAGTGTGATTGATAAAAGACTGTTCATGTTATGAGTTAGTATGATTCTTAGGTTAGTTCTTTGTAGTTTAAAATAAAATTAACGCACCGGATGATTTGTGTTTTATTTGTAGAACTTATAACCCCCTTCCCTATATTGTTTTAGTTCCCTATAAATAGATAATAATTTATCAACTGTGTAGATGTGCATATCCCTATCGTATTTTTATTTTATTTATTAGCCGATTGCATTGGCTTCGTCCGGGTGGATCCGGTATAGAAAAAAATTATTTAAAAATCTATTGTCTATGTCACATGTCTCCTAAAAAACGTAGCTATGAATGAATTTACGAAACTTTATTGCACACGCATCGTCAAAGGATTTAAATGAGACGCTTGTCAATATAAACAACAATCAGCGGGTATGATTTTAAAGGATGAATTTCCATAATAATCATATTATTTTTTATTTATATTTTTGGAGACATAAAACTAGTTACAAATGAATCTATTATATAATATAAATCGTTTTGGTCTATTTTTTCAGCAATAAACATTATGGTGTATGTATTAATTAATGTAATGTCAGGAATTGCGCGCCAAAGCGAAGTATCAAAACTAGATTTTGCATTAACGACCTGCGATGTAGTCAATTTTCTTTTCAAATTCTTCCTTTTTGTCTAAATAAAGTAATACTTCCAAACATGCAGTAAAATTTGCCGTCGTGAAACATTTTGACCTAAAATAATAAAAAAAAACAAACTCGTAAAGTATTATAGTATCGGTGGCGTAGGTATGACTTAAAACAATGGAAATGTTATATGATTGAAGAGGAATGTTATACGATGTTATATTGATTACAAATGAATTTATGATAAATATGCTTTTTGATTTGTAGGTAAGATTTGAAAGTGTCTTAAAAAATACCAAATTAAGAGCAGTGACGTAACGAAACGGTAGACAGGTTGTATACAATATTTTTTGGTACATGGTAATATTGTATTGTACAACGGCAACGGTTTTCATATGTGGTAGTCGAGCACGCTTCGGCACGAATTGGGCCAGCTCGCACCGGGGAAGTTCCACAGCCCCACAGAAGACCGGCGTGAAATAGTGGCATGCCACTGTTTCTTATGGTGAGTGGGGGAGCCGGAGGCCCATATCCTTTTCCAAGTCCTTCCCAGTCCTTTCCTTTATTCCTCTCGTCACTCCTTTCTAAATCCCTTTCCAGTTTGAAGTCGGCAATCTATTTGGATAGGCGTAAGGTCTGCAATCGACCTTCCAAATTTTCATGGGCGGTGGTAGCGCTTACCATCAGGCGACCAACCAGCTCCATTGCCGACGATGACATAAAAAAACGGCCTCTTATAAACCGCTCTCTTACTCTCACGCATAAAATAGATTACACGTCACTCCTTCGCCTACGCGACTCAGGCAATTACCTGACTTTCGTGTCAAATTCAGATATATTCATCGTAACATATTCATCGTTTCTCTCTGATGTTAAGGTTCTATAAAATCACCAATTATCATGATTTGATAATGTCTGTCCAAAACATACCTGCACAAATAGAAAACCTGAGGTTCCCTATACAGAGTATAACAGTCGTCGCACATACGGTCTAGACGAGCGAATATAGCACTGTCATAGACCCCCTTACATTTCAGCTTGTTGAAAGAACTTTCGAAGTCTACAGCCAATACAGCAACGACCACTACCAGGAATACCGACCAAAGCATCTTAGATTTATAAAGGCCATTGTACATCATATTCGAAGTTATCCTGAAATTGCGTCGCACATAACATTATGATATAAATGTATGAGAATGGAGTCTGTAGTTGATATGATATGTGAGTGAACATGTCTTCATATATTCCTTTACCGCCTTATTTTTTTAATCCATGAATCGTTAGATGCAGAGTTGTTAGTTTAAAACTAGATGTGACACCTACTATTTATAATACGCTTATACACAATAATCCGTGGGTGATCAATTAAGTTATGTATATAGGACATGAAACTATAAGACTCGGCTTTCCAGACTTCGGAGTTGGAAATAATGAAAAAAAGCCATTACATGTTTTGATGTCCATCTAGATGTACGATTGATATCTTCGCGATCGCTAGCGCTGATCGCCACCTATAGATTTCATGATAATAATGCAATACCTTCCGGACTAATAACTTGCGACGTCAGCTTCAGAATATTTGGAGGGTTAGAATATTAGGTATCTCTAAGGTCACCGCTGTTCAACCCGCCAGCGGATCAGAAGCGGACGGTCACCATGCTTACATACCAGATACACTTATGTTAACGATTGTACGAGTTATCAGCCCAGAAAGGATTGGCCAAACTTGCTCCTGGCTCGCGGACCACGCGGTCATTCGAACAGTTATAACTATTGTTTTAAACGTGCCAAACGCCGTTGAAATATTTTTATTGATTGTGGGAGGTAGTGTATGGTAGTAATTCCAGAGTTCTTTTATTGGAATATAACCAGGCGTTTGGATAATTCTGTTATTGCCACTTTTACCACTATGTATATTGTTTGTAAGTACATAATATTTTAAACCTTTTCCGTGGACTATGGACGGTTATTGTTAGTGAGAATTTTATTAGAGTAATACAAATATTTTGCTAAAATTTTAACAAAACTATAAAAATATCACCTTACAGACACAAAATGCGCTTGAGAATTAAACTATAAAATCAATCGACTTTTTATAAATAGCTAATAATTAAGTGTATCGAGACAATCCCATGCAAAAATAGTATAATATTTTTTTCTGTTTTATAATATGTGCAATATGTTTCCATTATTGTGAATTTATTACGCATTTCCGCGGTGTAATTGTTTGTCATCTTAATATGCTTTATACTTAACAAGTTTAAACCTGCGGCTTCATATTATTAGATAGATAAAGCAGGTTATAGTTTGAAAAATTAAGGATACTAAAGAGAGATAATATATAGATATTTTTTATGTAGTCATTCGCCTGGTGGTAAGCGATCGTCACCGCCCATGAACATTCGCAGAGGCATTAGCCTCCGCGTTTGTTCGTATAGTATTTCTGAAAATGCGTTGTCCGCATAGAAGTGACTGACAGCAGCAAAGAAGAAATGGCCTAGGAAGGGTCAGGAAAAAGAAATCCAACGTCCGGCTCCCACAATTACTGTACGAAACACAGTAGTATTCGCATGCTTCTATTTCATGGCTTCCGTGGTGGTGTGGTACCTTCCCCAGTGTACATCAGAGTGTGTACCAACTCCAATAGCATACCTACTAGTCATGAAAGTTTAATATGCATGTACAAAATATATAAGTTGTTCCTCAATGAATAAAATCTCCGATGACAATATTGAGGGTTTCACGTGTCACCAGTGCGTGCGAAAATTACATTACATCCCTATTACCCGAATTTTGAAGAAAGACATCATAATACAAGCGACTTGATATAGGCAAAGTGGTGTGCAAATATATGCCCACCTGCACTTGGTAGGCCTAAGGCCTGTTTTAATAACAGTTGACGTATGCCAAGTGCCCAACTAGCGTAGGTGGCCAATTTCAACAAGACACCGTGGCAGTGGAAAGAAACGTGAGTTGATTATAGTGATAAAACTGTAAAATGAAAAAAAAAATCATGAAACTAACATACCTACAACTCACAATTTGTCGATATAGATTAATTACTAAGGTGTGAAATACGAGACTAATTAAAAACTAAGAGTTACCAGTATCAATTATGATGTTGATGATTATACTTGGCTTGCTTGGAGATTGCGCGTGCTGCGGGACGACCCCCGAAAGTGAGGAGACGGTGGGGCATGGGCCAAACGACACACAATTTTTGGGCAACCTCACCGGATGGGGGGTGCCCGACACCAAAGGGAAAAGTTGGAAGAATTATATCAAATATTATAAGAACGTTACGCAACATAACAAGACCGCAGACGATGCGAGCTGGAAGAACTACGTGTCACAGAGTCAAGGCAAGGGATTTCCGAAGGAGTGGCAAGGTATTTGATGTTTAATGTTATTGTACGAGGCCTTTTTGAAATGACTGTCAACTGAGCTGGTGGTTCACCTGATCACACATTCGCTATATTCGCAGAGGTAGAGATGCCCATTCTTAATGTGTAGTGGTTAAGGACTGACGACAGGAATAAAGAAATTTATACAACCTACTGATGGATGTTTAATATTACATACCAACTATCTGACGTTATTTATGTAAAGTTCCCCATACTTTCTATTATTTTTTGGCAGATGACTCTTTCTTTCTATGCTAAGAAAGATCATTTTCTCGCACAAAAATCGTTTGTTTGTTATGGTTTAACTCAAAAACAACTCGATCGATTTTTTTTTACCACTAACAAGCTATATATTTACCAAATACCCATAGGTTTTATTTTTTTAATCGGGACCTAGATCCAGGCAAATCTAGGACAAGCGGCTAGCATTTACCAAGATGAAAATATTGTAATTACACGATTCGGGAATTGTGTTCATGTAAGAACAATTTTTTTTATTTACTAACATAATATTTTATATAATTATTTAATTATATTTTACTGTATATAAGTAAATAAACTAAAACTGAAATACAAAGAAAATGAGGATGTAGCAAAATTGGGGCTCTTATTACTGTTGGGATCAGTGATAAGTACCTCACTAGTGGTCCACCACGTCTTCAGCGTACGTTTTTCTCTGCATAAAAACCTTCTTTGGGCCTTAACAAATACGTTAAAAATAATTGCCGAACTGTTCAGCCGTTCTCGAGTTTTACGCTTAGCAACACATCTGAAGCTTTATTTTTATTTCTATATTTAGATATTTCTTATAGGCTACGGACCAGGTTCACCCGGCGACGCCCCACCGCCCTGG
Organism: Zerene cesonia; assembly: GCF_012273895.1. Taxonomy (NCBI): domain Eukaryota; kingdom Metazoa; phylum Arthropoda; class Insecta; order Lepidoptera; family Pieridae; genus Zerene; species Zerene cesonia. The sequence continues at coordinate 1,279,884 of NC_052115.1, read as the reverse complement.
GCTTACATAGCAGGGAATTACGGAAGACCATACTTTTGCTTTCAATTCCCAGCTTATGGCAACTGTGACCGTAAAAATGTCAGGTATTGCGATATACTTATAGAAACTTTGAGAAATATATATGTTAAAACTGCAGGCCCCGGTTCCGCCCGGGTAGTCATTTATCGTAGTTGAAATAATATAAACTGTCCCATCAAGTTTGATCAAACTGCACATTTGCCTTGCGACCAGGCAAATGTTTAATGGGCGGTGGTAGCGCTTACTATCTGGCGACCCGCTGGCTACTTCTCTGATTGTTATAAATAATAACATATTAAACCTGAAACCTCTAAATTTTTTTAGTATAAGACCAAATTTAAGTGGTACAACATGACAGGCACCAGCTTTAAAACAAAAAAAAAATAGTTCCGTATACTTCTTACGCTTTACGTATGAATGTGACCATGACAATGCTCAGTGAAGCGAGGGAAATGGTAGGTCAAATAATATTTGAAATAAATAAATAAATCTTGTTCTAATAAATAGTAAATAAAAAATATGTGTATATTATCTACACTCATAAAATCCATTATCCAATACTGGAAAATATCATGCATTTTTATATCAAGAGAGACGTGAAGGTTACTGTTTTAAACCGAATTTTTAAGAGTTTCCAATTGGATTTTATTTATCAAACGAATCAAAAAAGAGGTTATCTTGGATTGTATTTTATTGTTTGTTACCTCTTAACTATTTACTGGGTGGACCAATTTTATGATTGTTTTTTTTTATTCGAAAGAAAGCCTTCCATGTTGTCCTATTTAAATTGAAAACTAAGTCGCTAGCAAATTGTCAGAACTAAACCAGATTTAAAAAAGATTATGATGGAAATTTAATCAGCAAGCGGTGAAACATGGCATTAGAATTTCAAACGAATTAAGACCCTATTTCAGGTGGGCGTTCAACCCCCAAACGCAAGTCTGTCAATTGTTCTACTACAGCGGGTGTGGAGGGAACGAAAATAACTTCCGATACAAAGCGAGTTGCCAAGATGCCTGCTCGAAAACCCCCGTCTCGCCCTGCGAGCCGCAAGAGAAAATTGACTTTAAGGAGCTACTAAATGGTTAACTGCTAATAGATTTTGGAAAGACTATATTTATTTGTCCCTAAGAAAGAAATACAAATACACTTTTAAAACGAAAAAATCAAAATATCTTAAAAGTATTTCTATTCCACTACTCGCAAAAACAAATATGCTCAAATATTGTCAATAATTTCCATTCATGCTGTAGTTCTATTGCAAAGACAGGGAAATAAATAAAAAGGAACATAAATAACAAAATTTATTCATTAATCTTCGTCTTCATCTTCGTCTTCATCGCCCTTTGCTTCATCGGTGACTTCAGGCTATGAAAGAAAAATATAACAAGAGTTATAATTTTATATATTCCATTTCATCATCATTATCATCATCATCATCAGCCCATATGTGTTCCCACTGCTGGGACACAGGCCTTCCATGTGGGTTCAGGCCATAATCCACCACGCTAGCCAAGTGCGGGTTGGTAGATGTCACATGTCGTCGAACTTTTGATTCTTTTACATGTCGGTTTCCTCACGATGTTTTCCTTCACCGTTTTTAAGTATTTCATTTAAAACAGTTTTATAACGAATTTATTTAAAAACTTGGTGCTGTGGAAAAGTTAAATAAAAAATGCGATGCCTTTTTGAAATAGTAAACAAAAATTTCAATTACTTCAGCCGGTTCCACGGGTTCCGTTACTTCAACCACCTCCTGAAAATAATTGTAGATTTCTTTAAATATATAACAAACATTTTCAGAAAAAGCAATTTGGCCATATTTACATAGGACAGAAAATTTCATAATAAAATTAAAAATATGGGCTATATTTAATTATTCATTTATATTTCATAATTTCTGATATATTTCCATAGATACAGACGTTCAAAAGCACTTCATCCATTAACAAAACCATTTAATAACTTGTACCACAAGCAATTTTATGTGGGAGTCGAGTACACTTTAGCACGAATTTGGCCAGCGCTCATCGGCCAGGTACCACAATCCCAAAGAAGGGGCGTGAATAGCAGTATGTAAATTCTACTATGTTTCGTGAGGGAGCAGGACGCCCGTACCCGTTTCACTCACCCTTCTCAGTCCTTTACTGTCGACGTCAATACCTTACCAGTTGCATTTATAGGAGCCCTACTTCTGCAAATGTTCGTGGGCCATGATGATCACTAACCATCAGCCAAACCAGTAGCTCGGTTGCCTGTTCTAAACATAAACCTGTACTTAATCCTCCCATAATCAATACTAACGGCAATTTCCTCCTCATGAACGCTTTCCTCCTCAAAGTAATCATCCCCGTAGCCCACCGGGAACATAGTGAGGCACTCCTTTTCGCCAGAGGTCACGTCAGAGGATATATAGCACGGGTTCAGGCCAGCTAGTTGCAGGAGGGCCAGACTACGCCTACGGGACACCATTATGGCGAGACGGTCTTTGCTGGTGGTGGAATGAATAAAAAACCTTTGTACTGAACATAATTATAGAAGGACTAACAAAAATGTGGCTAATCTGCGCACCTTAAACAATATGGTACGTTTTTTCTCTCCATAAGAATCTTTCTTGTACTTTAAAACCTGAACAAAAACGTTTACGCTGATTTCGCCATGCTCAAATTTAAAAACTACCAACGTAACTGGTGATCCACTTTCAATACTAAATAAAGGAATAAAATAAAAAATTCTTCTGATCGGGCGCAGTGGAAAATTTAATCAGTAGCTTTGTGCAGTGCGGTGTTTATTGGACAATCGATTTTACCAGGAGAATTGGTTGGTCATGGTGTATTATTAATAGGAAAAATTAATAACAACCGTTAGAAGGGAAAGTGTGATTTGATAAAAAATGCCAAAAACCAAAAAAAATATCTAAATCCGGTCAGCTATTCTTGATATAGGTAATGTAACTCTCATGATTCTTTTTTACATAAACATATACTAGCTTTTGCCCACAGCTTCGCTCGCAATCGAATCGTAATACTAAACCTTTCAATTATCCACCTGAAGCCCAAAAAAATTAAAATAAAATTATAAAGAACTTACTGTTTCCTCACCCTCTCCATCTTGTCATACTGTTTAATCGTGAACGCCAGGTGCTCAGCGGAGTACGGGTCGTCACCGATGAAAATCCCATACTAACCAGTAATAAATCTTAATATATATACTGTACGTGTCACATCGTTTGTCCGCGATGGGCTTCTAAACTACTCGACCGATTTTTATCAAATTTGCACACTATGTGCAGTTTGATCCAACTTAAAATATAGGATAGTTTTAATTATTTGTGAAGATAAACATAATTCAATTGGTTTCATTTCCATTAAACTATCATGAATATAAGTACCACCCATTCTTATTCCGTTCTTACATTAAGGATGTCCTCTGGATACTGATCCATGATCTCCTTAACGTCTTGGCGTTTATCGATAGAGAACATCACTAGCACGTGCGGCGGGAGGAACTCGGATTCGATTGTAGCTAACTCTGATACAATCTGTGGATATATTATTGCAGAAATTTAGAGGAAAAGGTTTAGTCTTATAATCAAAAACATATTCAAAGGATGGACTGTTAGTTTACGTAACACAAATTTGACATTGAATTCGGTGGATGCCAAAAATTACTAGATCCTTCCACCACAGGTTTTATTTTTGCAGTTGTTAATCGAGAATAAAAGGTTTCCAACAGAAGTCTTTTAGAACAAAAGACTTCCATCATAAGTCTTTTTTTCCTTGTAAATTTTTCCAACATCAACTTTTTCGACCAGATTGAACCAGAGGGCTCCGTTGTGGGGCTGCTTGAAGTCAGTGACAGTTCTCCGGTCTGATAATATTCAGGGCATATTAGTCAGGTATTTGTCAATACATTCATCAATGTTGGAATGCACTATACCTCCATTATAATGAGACTCACACTTGATCGAGTTACTCTTGTTAATTAGAACTGCGCTCAACCACGATCTCGCCTGATGGTAAGATGTTGCCTAAAATATAACGCGTGTGCCTAGAAGATATCCGTTCTCTCTTCTCCTGAAGAACACAAATTTAAGCCATCGGAAAACACAGAGTCGGGATTCTGTGTTCAGGATTAAATCACTGGATTCAGGCCTGAGGAATACAATAGTAACTTACCTTAGGATAGAAATAAGCAAGACCATTCGCTTTGGCCAGATCGTTGGGCGGCGAGTAGAGTCCGGGCACGAACAGTCCTCCTGGGGGAATGTACTCTTCCCCTTCTACCGATACGTCAGAGTGGAACTCCTCTTCCTCTTCTACTTTCTCTTCTTCCTCGGGCTTTTGAAATCAAAACTTATAAGATTTAGAGTGCACAGGTTCATGCATGTAGAAATGTTCATGAAAAATAAAAGTTTTAATGATCAGTTTGATTCATTTTACGCTTACATGTTCACATGTTGATTTAGCAACTAAAAAAAAACTTTCTACTTCTACAACATCTAAATATAGAGATATTGCTTACATTATCTTCTTGCTCAGTCTCCGCCTTCTCAGTTTCCTCTCCTTCCACTTCCTCTCCGGTCTCTTCAGGTTCTGGATCCGCTGGTAACTATTAAAATGTTACTTCAAACTTTTATGTCTAAATATGTACCATAATAATACAACATAAATAACGAGGTTTGCTTGGTCATCTGTTATAGAAAAGCTAAGGAGTAGATGTACCTAAAAATTATCAAGTTATACATTAACTTGAGATTGACTCCCAATTGTCAAATACTATTCACGAGCAATGCAAGAAATACCGCACGAGGAAATTGCTCAATTCTAGATCAGAGATATTCCCATTTTATAAGGAAAGATAAATTATCTTATACATCCTTATCTGTACCCCAGAAAAAGGTTATGAATATTATAACTTAATCCAACGGCATATCACAATTTCCCAATAGTTTACTAATCGGTTTCAGTCACTAAAGATTTCAAATATACACCATTTTAGAAGGTCTCATGATATGATAATTTGTACCCCAGCTTGAATCCTCGCCATTCTCTCTTCTTCCTGTCGCTGCTTCTCCAGCCTCTGCCGCTCTTCTTCAGCCTCTCTCGCAAGTCGAGCCTGTTCTGCCGCTAGACGCTCCCTCTCTTCTTTTTCTTCGCGCTTTAAGAAGATCATCATTAGGAAGAAAAAAAACAATTTATTTGACTTCACAAAATTACAATTGAAACAAGACAATGCAGCAATGTAATTAATATACTACAACACATTTAGGACAAAGAAATACAAATCAGATAATTATGGTCAACAAAAAGTGGAGCTAAATGAGATAGCCCGTTAGCCTACGCTGCAACGCTAATTTTCTCTGTAACGATTATAGCGGCAGTACGTTCACTAATAATCAAATGAGATAATTAGCTATTTTAATGTGCTAGAGTAGATTTTAATGTACGGTTTGTCTACATCGTGAGAGATTAAATGAATTGATATTACATGCCCCGAATTTAGATAACATTAAGATGTCGGTTCCGCGCTTAAACTCTCTCTGGTCAAGCCAGTCTTTTGTTATCGGACCATTGAATTACGTATAACATAATACTATGACTGAAATATTAGTATAGGGAAGGCATTTCTGATTGTTTATAAGCAATAAATAAAATAATATACAGTTATTCAGTAGATAATCTAAACTAATATTATATAAAGTAATTATACTTTTTTTTGTATGTTGTTTGCACAATGACAAAGTTGCGTCTTTACTCAGTGACGTAGGCTATGTATCATTAGTGAAGCCGGGGCCATACACTGGTAGTGAAAACATTATCATACCAATTTCTGCATCCGAGCTTCATACCGCTCCCTGCGGACTTCTCTAGCGGTCTTGCTAATACTGGCGTAACGTTCATACGCCGGTATTGGAGGCACTTGCTTCTCTGGTGGCACGTCCTCTTTCGGCACCGGGATTTCTTCGTAGAGCGCGTGTCGTAATAGTTCTGGGATAAAATGCTCGTTATTCTGGGTGTATGGAGAACAAATATTTATTTCCAATATAAACATGCATTTTACAACTTTCAGATAGGACTAAAAACGCTGTAGATAAAAATATGTTACTATTTTCTATTACTTATAGTCTATGATATTTCTTAACTTTTGCAATTATTGGCAACTTCAGACGCTAATGACTTTTCAGTTTACGAGTAGTAAAATAATTCTACAATAATTTAAATGGAACTATAACTACAGCCCAAAATACCAATCGTTCCTTAAGCCATATCCAACGATACACACTGACAAAGTCTCTATTATCGGTGTCAAACATCTTGAACACAACCACCAAGGTCTCCCCATTCATGAGCGCGTGGAGACAGGCCTCGTTGGGCTCCACGTCGCTCATGTAGAGAGCCTCCTTGGCGCCCTCCTCGGTTATTATGAACGTTTCCTTCGCCGCGACTTGTATGTCTGTTTTTAATATTAAGAAAATGCTGAATTTTAAGTTGTACTTGAGTATGTATGGGACGGATGTGGCTGTATTATTTTTTAGGTCCTTAAGAATGCTTAATAGCTGTTGCTGATTAAATAAATCATTTTGTCGCAAAGAGACACAATTTTGTGATGAAGCAATAGCAATGATAATAAAAGACTTTTACAAGAGACATTTTTGAAGGTTATAATTCCTAATAACATAACTTTATTTCTCTTATACTTTTTTGAAAAAGAAATATAAAAAAAGCAAAAACATACTTATCATATCCCACTTCTCATACAAATCATAGTGCGCCTTGTGACAGTGCGGCCAGAACATAATGAAGTTGATGCGTCTGACGTGAGCCGCAAGTCGCTCGCAGACTCTCTTCTTGCGCGCCGCCAACGTCAGAACGCGCAATCTCTCAGTATTTTCGCGCGCTTCTTCTTCTAATTTTAAATCTTCTTCGATTTTCGCCTGTTTACCATTTTTCTTGGGTATTTTAATCCATTCTTTAAATATTTCTTATTTATAAAAGTAAAAATTAAAAATAGAAAAAGCGAGGCGGTGCTTGAACCCGTCTTTTAGACATCATTCCTTTGATACTACTATCTACGGTACAGCGAACAAAATATTTATAAATTGCATTTAAATACTATGGAATATAAATCTATTGCTATATATTATCTGACAAAAGTCATTAAATGAGCGAAAATCTAAATATTAATAACATACAGCTTCCTCCGGCAGCATCTCGTGAATCTCTTGCTTATGCCTCTCCACTCCGGTGTCCTTCTCTCTTTGCATCAAGCCTAACTCTTCCTCTATGATCCGACATAGCTCTATTCCGTTTGCGCCAAACATAGCACGGGTTAGTTTTCCTTTCTGAAATTTTCCTATTTTTTAACTTCAAAAAAAATATTTTTACGTGTCGTAACTTCTCCCATATTACTCACTGGCACCTGGTTTCTTTAAATTAATCTATTTGATCGCTACACCGACAGGGATATATTATATTTCCCTGTACATGTAGTTCAAATGGAATTTATAAGTTTTGGGAAAATATACATTACCATGATAAAAAGGAAAACAGGTTCACTGCGGTTCTTAAACCTCACTAGTGCGTCAATATTATCTGCAAGTGCCTAAAACAAATAAGACGATCATCATACCTTGTCATATCGCACCTTCAGAATTATAGTGACCTAATTAAAAAAATCATGATTTTGACTTATTGTCAAGAAGCGACCTAAAACAACCACCTTTATCCACTTTTATTAAAACACAGGCCGATTTTTACATAGAAAGCAGTAAAACGTATATTTCGGTCTCTTTCATTCCCCTCCAAGTACCGCGTTTGTTTAGTTTGAGTGTGACGCAATCAGTAAGTATATTATACTAGTACATAAACTAATTATAATAAGGTCCAACAACAACAGCTCCCTAATATTATGTTCCGATTAGTTTATCTGAAACATCATAAGGTTGGGAATGGCTATCAGACATTATCGGTCAGAAAGCGGTGAATCCCAACTCTTTTCACAAAAAAATTCCATAAAGATACCAGTTTCATTATCATATTTAAAAGCCAGAATATGTTCTCGCTCTTTCTATCTTACCTTGACCATAGCAATTCGATCCTGTCCTATTTCTAACTTCCCCTTTCTGATCGCATTCCCTGTAGCTAGGCAATAGCCACAAAACTCGGAATATACTTCCATACCTGTACAATTTTTTCTTTTACCATTAAATCGTAAGTGATCCCATTAAGGTTTATTTAACGTACACTGTAACTCAAACAATTAATCAAGAACCTTATTAGAGCTTAACTATTAGACAAGACTGTACAATCAGAACAATAATATAAAAAAATAATAAAAACAGAACGGGGAGCCAAACGAGGCAGGCAATCAGTCTACGCTGCAGCAAAGTTGTATGCATCTGTATTTTGTAACGATTGGAGCGGCACGTTACTAATATACCTACTAGAATCATACGAATTCAATTTCAATTTAGATCCCTCGAACAATCTCGGTAGAGACACATAACATAAAAATGTCGACATACACCGCTTCTCCCAGAGTTAAGTAAACATAAGTCAGGGATATAAGGGAGTTATATATCATATATTATTATTATTATATTGTACGTAACCTGAAACTAAACTGACTGATGTATGAAAAACAATACGTTCCTTTAATCTCAGTACACTAAATGTGTATATTTACTCATGAAATATAGGAACTCAAACATGCATAAAACACAAGAATTTGTATGCAATAAGATTAAAACCATACATATCAGTTGATGGAAATGAGATTGTAAATAAGCTTCGAAGTCTTCATTTGTCTCCACATTATCCTGTATGGAAACCTGTCCTTTACGAGCCATTTAATTGAATCCTAAATATGTTATTTTTTAATAATTGTAATAGCTTTAAATTATCAGTTTGACAGACAGCTATTGACATAGCAAGATCATTCTGCAAGAAGAATAAGGTTTTTTAGCTGTTTTCCTAATAAATTATATTTAGGATAATATAAATTTCTATCTTAAGATAAATGAATGACGAAAAATTATGAAACATACATACATTGATCCAAATGTTCTGTAGCTTTAACAGAGTAACAATCAATTATAATAAATTTATACGGTTTTTTTTTTAATTAAATTGAACTGATTTTGAGGAATTCATATTTTTATTAATTTTAGATCACTTGGCTTATATATTTAAATACTTCATTCGTTTTTAATAATGTATTGGTATCCGTTTAAGTTTATATTTTGAACTAAATAAAAAATAAAATAAATTCTCAGTACATGTAGGTTCTGCCAACATGTACATAAATTTGTATATAGCCTTATTCCACAAATGGATTATCTAACACTGAAGCAATTTTTCGAATTGGACAAGTAGTTCCTGAGATACACAGCGCGTTTAAAAATGCAAGGAACCAACAAACAAACTTCAGATTCATGTGATTAGTGGATAAAGTAAGAAGTAACAATCAAAATGTTGATAAAAATAAAAATTCTAATATTTTTATAATATATTTCATACAAAAATTCACTTATTGAAATAATAAAGCCATTAAAAATGTGACAATATATCCTACACTTGTACCACAAAACTATATCTATTATAAAATCCACCAGGGATTCGAAAATATGTTATTAATTATATTGATAAAAAATATATCACAATATAATCACAATTCATTTATATTATGTAATATAAAATTATTTTGTGTCAAAATTTAATTGGATATAGATTCTTAAAGAACACCGATAAAACATATGAGAACTTCGAAACAAAATGTTTAGAAACAAAACTATATAAGCAGTTTTATATATAAAAGAAAAGAAAAGTCTAGCACTGGCTTTTCGCCCGTGGCGTCGTCCGTGTTATTAACATAAATCCTATGGGAAAGAGATGTTTAACCGCAGTAAAGAGTATTCAATCTATCCCCAGACAAAAGGATCATAAAAAAAAATCGCTCCGTTGCGACTTAAAAAAAAAAAGACAAACACACTTTTTCTTATAATTAATAACGATTATACATACATGCAATTTGCTATATAATATTAACTTCACCACATTCCGTATTCCATACATTATGAAGTATTGTTAAAATATGTAATAGCATTAATAAATTGACTATAATTTTTTTCTTAATTAATATTTTTTTAAGGAATCGAACCTGCGATCCTGCGAAGGAATACAATTTGATATTACAATAAAACATTAATCGCTTTTCGTCACTCATAAACTAATAATTCATAAATACATGATCTTAATATTCAACATTTCTGAACAATTTTCATGTAATATATGAAGCATCTTAAAAAATATATTTAAAATTAAATTGTATATAATATACACGTTTCATTCTAACATTACCGATAACCCACATGCTATCCCTCTCACACTTATTTAATTCACAAAAAATACCACATTTTTTGCCTTCGTTTAATGATTATTGTATTGATTTTTAAATATCGACCTTATCACCTATACTTAATACAATAAAAATATTTAATATAATAAAAAAAAATATTAATTGAAGAGTTATAGTATACAATATGTATATAAAATTAGAAAAAACTTTATATAAAGTAAATATTTTTTTTTATATTTTCGACCTATAGGGTAGCAACCGCCATTGTGACTGAATCATCTCTCTGCTATTCTCGATTGCCAATAATTTCTTCTCATCTGAAAAAATATTATAAAAACCAATACAAAATCATTATAAAATACATAACCGGTATACAATACCGTGATTTGACTATTTCATTTATGAAAAATCTTACAAGATTCCTTTTAAATAAGGAACGTTCAATACTCGTTAAACCATTATACCATATTTTTAATCATTAAAAAATTATTTAGAGGATTTTTTTCTTTAGAATCAAATTCGTTGCATTCAGTTTTCAACACACTATCAAACTAGCATATATACTGAAGCATGTCATATATTTTTCTGATATTTTTATTCCAGTGGATTGGAGACATTATAAATTAAGTATTTAGCTCATAAGGTATAGAACTGTATGTACTTGTATCTTACCTCTATCATCAATGAATTGCTGCACAAGTCGCAAGAAAGCTTTGGCGGGAACCGCCATATTTATGTATGGAAAACACGCTCCGGTTTCTGTCTTTGCGTTGCTCACTATTATGCCGAGAACTCTCACTTGCGCGTTGCTTGTTATTTGGAATATTGGTCCGCCGCTGTAATGGAGTATGACAAGATTTTTCAAAATCAATCTGATAATGTATGACATTTTAAATCAGCGCCATCTGTTTTTGAGTTGTAGTTTTAATATCCTTACCTACATTTTTATGTTTGTTTATTTATATGTAACCGACTCCTTTAGCCTCGATATTCACTGACTTTAAACACACAAATTTAATTTACAGTTTTCAACAATATCATGAGTTTGTCTGATTATCCTGTTTAGGATCGCCAGGATTAAATAGTTTCCTAACATATGCTCTGTAAGTAATTGAGTTGATTCTATTGTTAAAGCGTGTTTTTAACAATATTATCGCGTAAATCGCGTTTAAAATCCGTTAAAAAGTCTTTAATTTCTGAATGCATAATACTCGCGTAAAATCAAACACAAGAAATACTATAATACAACAGTTTCTAATTTATTATACCTAAATCCAGATTGCACGCAGCACGACGTCTGTATTAAAGATGGCGACACGTTGTTTATGTGTCCACTAGTTACAGTCGGTTTCAGGTCGTCTAGATTGTTCTCGTTGAAGTACGGGTAGCCGGCTGCTAGCACTGACTCGCCTGGAGGAAACGCGTGTCTTGCGATAAGTTGATTGTTCAAACTTCAAAAGTGGAATGGGATGAAAGTGACTTGAGAATATTTTTATCTATTATATTGAAATGGCTTTTGCCCGCGGCTTCGCTCACGTTAAAGTCGAAGTAGTTAGGATGTTATATATGTATACTAGCAAACCCGGCGAACTCCGTTTCGCCACCAGGTGGTTGTATGTGAAAAATGACTTTCCCGCTTTTCTGCAGAATTTTTTCCTGAATTTTCCTTGCCATAAACCTCACGGCGCCCGAGACCTTTCCAACGAATGCAAAACCGTGGAAATCGGTTCGTGCGTTCTGGAGTTATAGCGTCAGGAAGGAAAATCCGACTTATTTTTATATAGTAGATAAGCAGTGAATCGTGATAAAGAATTCTATCTATAAAAAACAAACATCAAAATCCGTTGTGAAGTTTTATAGATTCACAGACAGAGATAGCGACTTTGTTTTATACTATGTAGTGATGATATAGAGGGTATCCAATATACAATATGAAGTATCAAAGTCCATAGCAATAAAAGAATGTCCTAACTATTTTTTTAAGCAAAACAAAACAATATTAACAAATCACAGACACCACTCACACTGTCATCACAGACTATAAATAAAAAAAAGAGACATACATCTAATTAATAATAATAATAATAAACACATTTATTGTCAACATCACATAAGGAAATCAAAAACATTTGAACACAACTAGATAGAGAACTAGAACTAGAAAAAACACTATAAAAGCAACACAAACAGAAATAGAACAAAAAAGAAAACAAAAAAAAATTAAATATCATTAATCATCTAGTGTTTGTTCACTAGGTGGTATGTGGCAATGACTGTTGACAAGAGGAGCCAGCTCAGTATAAGATGGTATGGTAAAGTTACCTTACCATCACTGATTTTCAGTGGCCCCGGGTGACTTTTAATTAATTACTTAATTAATTTCATAAGAAAAAAAAAGTCCATACAACAAACCTTTTTCCGCCGGCTCATCGCTAAACACAGCAGGCAACAAGTGATTCCAGCACTGCGGGTTTGTGAACAGCAGAGCGAGGTCGTACGCTTTATCGTCCACGTTCTTGTACCGCACTATCGCTGTCTCTTTCACACCGCGGCAGTACAGCGACACTTTGTGAGAGGCGTGCTGGAAAGAGACAGCGTGATGTTTAGCTGTGCGCTTAAAATCTTATTTCTAAAGTACATTATATTTCTAAAGTATATTATTTCTAAAGTACGTTATATTGCTTTGGTTTGCAGATTTAAGTGATAAATTTTCTATTTTATTTTCTAATCAGTACTTTCATTATCATCAGGGTTCATCATATGAGGGTTTAGGCCATAATCCACCACGCTGGCCAAGTGCGGGTTGGCAGATGTCACGCAATCTATACTAATAATATAAAACTCGTCCGATTTGAAAAATTCTTTCAGTGTTAGATAGCCCATTTATTGAGGAAGGCTATAGGCTATATATATGTAACACGGGCGAAGCCGGTACGGACCGCTAGTATAATATATAATAAAAACATTACGTTCTTAACAACGTGCGCGCACGTGATGACGAACCCGTCGCCGAGGTACACGCCCGCGCCCCACGACGCGCCGCACCGCACTAGCAGCGTCACCCGGTCTATGCGCTCTGCAAGTTTATGGGCCAATTTACAAAGACGTAGCTTATGAATTTCAGCCGTGGGACTTCCACTACTGGACAAAAGATTCAAAGATTTCCACCACGACTAGTTATTAGGCTATGAATCATTTTTTTGATTAATTTTATTTTTATGTGATAGCGGGCAACTGATTCGCTTGATAGTAAGCGATCACCACCGCTTATGAACAATCGCAGAGGTAGTACCCTGCGAATTCGCTGCGCAAGGATTTACGACTGAAAAGAAGGAACGGGACGGGTGAGAAAAAGGAAATGAGTTTCCACGCCCCTACCCCCACACTCACTGTACGTTACACTCATAGCATGTTATTAGTACTTCCCCGGTGCGAACTGTACCAATTTGCGCCGAAGCGTGCTCCATTGAACCACCAGCTTGTTTGCCCGCTATGACCAAAACATAACACCCAGCATCCCCCACCCATCTCACCCAGTATGTCGCTATGCAGCGGCGAGGGCGCAGCTCGCGGCGCGGCGGCGGGCGGCACGCGCAGCTTGGCCGCCAGCACGGAGCGCAGCGGCGCCGCCAGCGTCAGCCCCACCCACTCGCCGCGCCACCACGACACGCTGCACACCACCGCGCCCACTAGCTCCTTACTGAAATGTGCCTACTATTCAAGCCCACGAGCACATTGCTTTTGATCAAATATACGTTTCGGATCGCCGGGTCTAATCCGGACTATTTTACTACTTATACACGGACATACACATTATTAATTTTATAATGGAATTTTTCAAGTCTTCTAGTAGTGGTTACGTGAGTAAAGTGAAGGTGTGGGAAATTAAATATAAAAGTAACTTGAGGTATCAAGGGTCAACCGGATGAAAGGAAGTTCCTTTCGATTAATTAGCGAAGGGATCGTTATAAAATTTTATTCCTTTTTATTTATAATAATTATTATTGAATAAACGTTCGTAGAAAGGCGGAACGAAAATAACTGGCTTGCAAACTTGAGAGAGTGAGAGAGAGAGAGAGATAGATAGATAGAGAAACACTCAAACGGCACACGACTTACAACTATAGCATAAAGTATCATTACAACTATTGATATTACATATAGATATTTTTACCGTCCAGCCCCTTTCGCAACGCGCGATAACTTCGTACCAATAAAATTTTAGTACATGTTATCAA
>NC_052115.1:1264415-1265259 GCF_012273895.1 Zerene cesonia | reverse complement strand
CTCAAACGCCACACGACTTACAACTATAGCAGAAAGTATCATTACAACTATTGATATTACATATAGATATTTTTACCGTCCAGCCCCTTTCGCAACGTGCGATAGCTTCGTACCAATAAAATTTTAGTACATGTTATCAATAACTTACGTAGGACCATCAGTGAACACGGGCCCCCCCTCCGAGCCCAGCGCAGTAGCAGCGTCAGTGAGCAACAAAGATGGCCGCTTGCCAACCACGCCGCACACGGAGCCGCGTGTTACTGCGTTTAGAAACACCTGAAATTATTCCATACTATAGGCATCTTATAACAAGTGAGCCCAAATCGGTCGGATTATGTAAATAATTCAGGTTTTCTTACCTCACAGCCGAAAGGTGTAGAATGAACTTGAATATTTGTACCCCGTTCTGGTGGTAGTCGGACCAAGTCTAGGAGTTCTGATAACGGCCTTAGAGTCTTAAATCCTAAAACATTATAATTACAATACTAAACATTTTTGTATTAAGGTTGTTTTAATGTCTTGACTTTTGCGAACTTATTATCTGCCTTTGGTTTTTACAATTTAGTATTTCAAATATTTTAGATTATGTTAAAATACTAAGAACCGAGGTGGGCTTTGAAATTGTGTTTTTTAGGTTATTATTGCAAAGTCAGGACGAATTGCACCATTAACCGTTATTGCGAAATCATATTATAGGAAGGCCTGAAATATGGCGCTTTAACTTTTCTCAACTTATTATTAAATTAAAATCCCTAATTAGGGAATCATTATCTAAACTAAAATTATAAATAGGAAACATTTGTGTTTTTTGTAGGTTTGTAATGATTTCACGCAAAAACTTCTC
>NC_052115.1:1256338-1263415 GCF_012273895.1 Zerene cesonia | reverse complement strand
GACGAAGCTGGGGCAAAAAGCTGCTTGCTTGCACGAATGCTTTGAGTTATCCTAAACCTAAATTTCATATTAATAATATTTATACTATAAATAATTCATTGTGCATTAAAATAACAACTACAGAAATTTGTAAGATTACTTTCTCTTATCAAACCTCTTTTGAGGTGAATTATTTATTTTTAAACATATTAAGCCAGATATAATCTGTCAGGAAATTATTATGAATACAACAATTCACTAAATTTCCCCAATTATTGTTTCAATCATGTCCTGTGAATGTAAACAGGTCAAAACTGATCGTAACTATTACCGGTATTACGACTCACCGGAGGGCTGTGATGTTTTCAAAAAGGTATAGTTTATTTGTTTATAGAAATACATAGAGCAGTAATGCAATAATTTTGTGGTTATAGGGTCCTACTAGTGTATTGTATCACACAGCAAGCGCTGTTTGTTATGAAATTAAATCTAGGCCTTAGAAACTCTTTCTGTACTGATGCAAATTCATTTTTCTTCCATCGGCTTTAGTTAGGTGGTTAGTATGATTTGCCTTAATGTATTCTAGCTTGAGAAAGTTAAATTATAATAGCCGATTAAAGTCATGATTTTTTGACGTGAAAACGTCTTAAATTAGGTTGCGGCTCGGAGGCACATGAAAAAGTGTAACGCCCGGTAACATTACGATGAGTCACCGAACTATGATCGGTCCGCCGCGCGCGCAGCACTAGAGAATTAGGCGCATTGAATCGGCGCGTGCTTGTGTCTCTGTCTCTGTCTTTTTAGTAAACAAAATATACTTTCTATAGTTAAAATTTGTGCAATTCTTATTTTCATTCAATTCCTTGTTCCTATTGTGCAATTTAATAATATTCATATCAATAAATATTCTACCGAGAAAAAGACGTTGTCACGTAAAATCTTCGCCCGTTAAACTGACTTTACAGGCAACCATTTTTTTTCTTCACTTTTAGATGATGGCATCAGCTCGAATGGGGGCAGTGGCCGGTGTAATCATATCGACAAAGGATGTACTGCTGTACTCTCATGCTGTCGGTCTAGGGCCTATTCTTAGGAGGTGAGCTTTCATTTGTAAGATAGTTTCATTTGAAAATTCTGTATTAAATGGACCATATGAAGCGTACCGGTTTAGTGTGTGTGACAAGACCGTTTTCTTTATTTTAGAATCATTTCGAAATAATAAACATTTGAGAACTATATTGAAGACAATAACGCTTGTTATAACACAGACTATAAGTCCTTTAATGAGGACTTTCTAGCATCAAGCCAATTATCCAAAGACCATGCATTAATTTGAAGTGTAAAATCAAAACAGATATACAGTACAATATCGAAGTCTGATGTATACCTGTTGTAAAGGACTTATAGTCTATGTTATAATAAGCATATAATATCGAATTCTGTTTCAGGTACATGTACCATACTGGACCCTTGGCTCTAATGGGGGCAACTTTTGCTGCCGTGTCTAATGCTATGTACCAGTACAGGAAAGTGGACGACCATTTGAATTATTTTTTAGGTATTTTTATTAATTATAATTTTTCTTTTTGTAAAAATTGATGATTACCTGTATCTGAGATGATGTACTCTCTTAATGTGCCTATTTTGCCCAAGATTGTCAGTCCCAGCTACAATTATGTGATATGTCGTATCCCCGTCGGATTACAATGATGCTAAATCCAGGGAAAACTCAATTGACAATCGACCGTTTAATTATATTATCACCAGCGAAATATAAAAACTTTGATACGACATACATACTATGTCATTAGTTTCATTAGTCGATCATGCGACCCACATATATATATTTTTTTCTTTTTTTTATGTCATAGTCGGCAATGGAGCTGGTGGGTCACCTGATAGAAATCGCTACCACCGCCCGTGAACATTTGGAGAGGCGTAAGTTTAATTGCAGACCTTTCGCCTCTACAAATGGATTGCCGACTTTAATTGGGAAGGCATTAGGAAAGAATTGATGAGCATAGCATGCTATTATTTAACATCGGTTTTCTGTGGGGGTGTGGTACTTCCCCGATTTTACCAATTCGTGCCGAAGCGAAGCTCGACTCCCACGGTAATTTATTTGCAATTATTAAAATCTAATGGTTATTAAGAAACATATAATTCATGAATCATCGAAATTACAAGCTCTCATGTTGTATATTTTCAGTTTGAAAATACATTTTCCAGGTGGTTTCGCATGTGGTCCCATACTAGCCGTTTACTTGGGATCCTACCACGCTGTGCTACTGGGTGGGCTTGCGTTGGGCGCAGTGGCCTTTTGCAAGAAGGAATCCTTAATTCACGGGGTCGACTTCTTCCCGCAGCCCTACTCGCATATGCGCAGCGTCACCTATTGGAGACATGATTATTCTATCACTAAGGATCCCCTTGAAGGTACAAATGACATTCAATTGGTTCGAGCAGCATTTTTAACTCAATTATTTATGTAAAATTCAGTACTTTTAAGTTGTTGTATTGAAAGGTTTTCTTCACGTAAGCTTATTATGATCGTTGGGGGTTTGTCCTGAGGATTTTTTTTTCATTTTTTCGCCATTTTCTTCATTAATAACTATTTTTAAAGACTACAAGGCCAAATGCTAGTTTAAAAAAGTGGGAGTAAAATTTAATATTGATCTATACTAATATAATTAAAAGCTTTTTTTCAAGAGTTTGTTTGTTTGTTTGAACGCACTAATCTCAGCAACTACTGGTCTGATTTGAAAAATTCTTTTGGAGTTTGATAGCCCATTATTGAGGAAGGCTATAGGCCCTATATATGTACCACAGGCGAAGCCGGGCGAACCGCTAGTATTGATATAAAAGTTTATACGTAAAGGCAAGTTTTAGATTTCCTTCTTTCTTAATCCAGTTCAATCAAGGAATGGCTGATACAAAAAGTAAGGTTTGATTTTTTTCAGAAATGCAACGCACTTGCAGTCATGGGAAGAAGTGAATTATTAATTATATGAAACAGAAATATATATATTGAATATTATTCTTTCTTTCGTTTCATTGGGGCAAATGTAGTTTTCATTTTTGTTCTATTTGCTTTCAGTGCAAGTAATTACTTTAATGGTTGTCAATGGTAACAGGATGTATTAGAAATTTCAGTTTTTGTTTCAACAACGATTAATCAAAATTTTAACCAAAGTATTGCAAAATAAAAAATTATATAAGTTCCTCCCTACACATACACACACATACATTCACAAACACATAAAACACCTTTAAAAGCATCTTCTCTATAGACTATTCTTACTTATATTTCAAATTCGAAAGTGTTGTGTACAATTTTATTGCACGATTTTTAGTCTAAATAGTAATATAGGCTTTTTATCGCGTTTATAATCTTCCGCGGGAATTTCGACGAGTAAAGCGAAGGGCGAAGGCGAAGCCAGGGGCGAAGCTAGTATTATTACAACTACCTTCCACCTGTGGCTTTGCTCGCGTGGAATTGGGACATTTACAAATGGTTTAGTGACTGTCTATTCCTGTTTTATCCCAAGTGAGCATTTAGTCGGGATAAAAAGTATCCTATCACCCAAGTCAACTCATACCCTGTCTGTACACCAAATTTCATGAAAATCCGTTCAGTAGTTTCAGCATGATTGACGGACAAACATACATCCAAACAAACTTTCACATTTATAGTATAGTGTGAAGTGTGATGTGATAGTGCGAAGTGTGATATATAGTGTGATGACTGCTCACCAGTGTTATCACTTTCTTTATATTATTGATCTTTATTAACAATAATTATCAGATTTTTCGATGTCTGAGCTAACCCCCAAAACGCATAACGGAATTTGATTTCCATTTCCACTCAGAATAATAAATCTTAACTATATTAACGGAAAACCTGCTCACCAGTGTTATCACTTTCCAAATCTATGAGAACAAAAACTGAGAGCAGAGCCTTGCCCAGCTGCGTCTGCTTTTCCACGTCACCGTCGCGATGTCCTATTGTCCAGCTGTATAGAATGTCATCTACGCATCTATCAAGTATGGGACACTGCCAGAGGTGGCATATTCTGAAACATACAACGTACATATTAATAATTATTACTATCTATAGTCGTTTTTTATATGTGGTAGTCGAGCACGCTTCGGCACGAATTGGGCCAGCTCGCACCGGAGAAATACCACACCCACAGAAGACCGCCGTGAAATAGCATACTGCTGTGATACGTTCGGCGAGTGGGGGAGCCGGAGGCTCATATCCTTTTTCTTACCAGTCCCAGTCCTTTCCTTTATTCCTGTCGTCAATTCTTCCTACATCCATTCCCAATTTGAAGTCGGGAATCCATTTGTAGAGGCGTAAGGCAATCGACCTTACGCCTCTCCAAATTAAGAATATGTATTAGACCCATGTGTGTCTGTATTTTGTATACATATAGTGAAGTCCCGTATCCCCTAGTGGGGTATGGGGCAGATGTTATACATCTGTTCCACCGATCGATATTCTTTGGAACAGAACCCGGGATCCCTCGGTTCTCACAGTCACGTATTAACCATTGTACCGAGGACGCGGTCAGTATACATATAAACATGTATTAATTAGCAAGAAGTCTGTTATCGTTATTAATATTTAATTTCCAAATAGTATCTTAGCGCATACTTCCTTCATTTGCGAAGATTTTTTTAAAAAAAAAGCACACAAAATATTTCAGTAATGTCTTCGATGGATAATATCAACTAGATACAGGATCAGCGTCAAAAAAGATTCGAGCTAAACGTATACCCAATCTGAGTTTTGGGTTTTAGGTGCTTTATAATTCCGACTCTAAATGATCACAATAAGGTTTATTTTATTAGAAATCAATTATTGCTTTTGGTTTGTAGTTTTGTGGATGCAACTTAATAAGGTTAATTTTGTGTAGCGTTTGTTTTTTGGAGCAGAGTTCCTATTTTTTTTTTTTTTTATTTATGCTCGTAGAGTTACGCACAGATATACGCCATCTGTTTATATATTGAAGTTCTACTTTGTATCTTGTCTGCTCTGAGTGCACTTTGATATAGTTCGAAATATTTAAAAGAGATAGCGCTTTTTTAAACGCAAGCTTATCTGATTTCTTTTTTCTATCATTACTCAAAACAGCTAGAGTAAAAAAAGACAAAATAAGCAGCTTGTATTAATCTAATTATGAAAAATAATAATAAAAATGATAAAATACCAGATCCATATCTGAGCGTACATATAACTCAAGTATCGCCACACTGATACTTAAGCTTAACAGTACATTATAGACATACGTGAAATTACATGAAAAATAAGAAAATATTATTGATATTTATTAATAATCTTTATCAGATGACTTCGATATGTCTGAGCTAACACCCAAAACGCATAACGGAATTTGATTTCCATTTCCACTCAAAATGATAAATCTTAAGTATATTAAGAAAACCCTTACCTGCCCGTCATCACGCGCGCCTGGTAGCTGCTGTGCTCAAAATCCGTGTCGATATCCAAGTTCCTCTCTCTACTTAACCTCTCCACTCCCTCGTACAAATTAGACCCTCTCGACTTTCCCTTTTCACAGGTTACGTACATTTCTGGCAATGTATTGTAAAACTCATCGTTTACTATGGGTTTTCCTCTTGCTTCTTTTATGATCTTGGCCTGTTTCAATGGAGACAGAATGGACCCGTGTGTGAGGACCCAGCGGTTGGAGTATTTGATACCAGACGCAGCGACTGTCAGAATATTGGCTAGCTCCCCGTCATCCGAGTAGTTGTAGGTCACCATGACACCTTCTACCGCCATTTTGCTAGAATTTTAATCAAATATACACTTTAAAGGAATACTTTAGGGTTGCATTTAAAACGATGATACGGTTCTTTTGGAATTATGTCAAAGGGTGATTTGATTTGGATAGCGAGTGACATTGCATGTTTTGTGACCCTGATTTATTTTTATTAAAATTGCGCAAAATTTATTGGATAAGAGACAGATAAAAAGACAATCCACAAAGCGCTGATGCTTGGCCCGCCACATTACGATAGTTTTAATTTATAATATGAATAAATGTATGAATAAATACAATTTGAAAAATGTTTTTACACGATGCTTATACTATTATGAGTCTTTTTGTAAAGTAAAACTTTACAGGAACAACAAATGACCGTGGTTACATATTTTATGAATATCCAATGATGTCCAAGAATGACTTAGATAATACTAGCTGCGCCCGGCGGTTTGACCCGCGTAAGTCCGTAACACGTAGGAATATCGGGATTAAAAGTGGCCTATGTTATTCCAGTTGTCCAGCTGTCTACGTTCTTAATTTCATTGCAATCGGTTTAGTAGTTATTGCGTGAAAGAGCAACAAACACACACATCCTTACAAACTTTCGCATTTATAACATTAGTAGGATATTAATATTCATATCAGTGGGAAGTAGGATTTAATTAATGCCCAAATTCCTTACTTCATTTAATGTCTTATCTAGTTATGGCTTTTTTATTAGACAATGATCATGGGTTACGATTTATTTAGCCGAAGTTTACATTAAAGACAGCTTTTATCCCTCGGATTTGCTCAATAATAATATGTATTCCGGATTTGCTCAATAATAATATGTATTCGCGGGGGTCGTTCTTAGACCAGACCTCCACCAGTTTCATTCCACTTCTTCTTGCTAAAATTAACCTGTATTGTGCTAAGTTAATACATGAGTTTGGTATAAAATCCTATTTATGGTAAATCTGTCTCTTAGTTACGCATTAACAGAGACGACTAACATCGCACGCGCATTACCCAGGCGTAATCAACTTAATAAATTACTTAAATCAGTTTAAATATTAATATCTACATGCATTAAATTTAATATATACTTTTGCCTTCCAATTTAAAGGAAATTTTCAGAGACCAATAAGTAGTTATTGAGAATACTGCGGACACACAAACAAACTGCAGCTTTACGATACGACTTTTAAAATACAACTTCACAGTTAAATATGGCAACACACAATTGTGGCCAATTTGCCATTTGTTCTGCTATAGAAATAAATTATATGAGAGCGTTCACACTAAATATAGAATCGTAATGCAG
>NC_052115.1:1252042-1255338 GCF_012273895.1 Zerene cesonia | reverse complement strand
CTTTGAGTAATATAAACGACATATGGAACGAAACGGGTAATGTATGACGTACACTGAGGCAATTGAAAAAAGATGATAACATGAAATTATATGAATATAGGGCGGCACAAATTAGTACCATAACCGCACCCTCGGGATGAAATGTAATGAGCTTTATTCAGCGGGTGGTCAATGGGTTCGTAATTTGTTCTAGTATATAAGACAAGATGGCGGAACACCGTCAAAAGTTTGCTTCGCGCCATCATACAGGGCGACCAATTCCCGCGCTTTTCATTTTAAATATTGTGTTTTCGTTTTTGCCTGCTAAACTCACCGATTTTATGGTAAGTACAATTATAATAATTGCATTGAAAGTGTGTAAAAAGTATTTACATGATGAGTAGAATTTCTTAAAATTATGCAAGAATTAAAGATATTTGTCGAAATTTCTGCTAGAAAATTTTAAAATGTTTTAATAGAGTGGTCGATTAACTTAGTAACGATACCGATATTTCGTGGATCACAAATAAGTTTCCGTAGTGTAGCGGTTATCACGTGTGCTTCACACGCACAAGGTCCCCGGTTCGATCCCGGGCGGAAACAGACTTTTGTATAATTTTTTTTAATTTAACATCTGTTTTTTGTTGATATTTATATGACCTTCTTTACTTAAAATAATATGAAATTGCAATTTATCGAGTTACAATTTACCAGATCACTACTTCATAGACGAAATACTACGCCACAAAATGAACTTTTTTTTAGATATACAGATTACATTTAAATCTTAATATATAAAATTCTCGTGTCACAGTTTTCGTTGCCAAACTCCTCCGAAACGGCTTGACCGATTCTTATGAAATTTTGTGTGCATGTTGAGTATGTCTGAGAATCGGTCAACATCTATTTTTTATAACTCTAAATGATAAGAGTAAGGCAAAACAGCGTTTGCCGGGTCAGCTAGTAGATATTATAGATTCTCTTCAGCATATCGATTAATATATAAATACTTTTTAAACTTAACCCAAAAATATATATATCCTGTAACCTGGGGGTTTCTTGATTGATTTATGTTCATTGCATACTATTTGACATTGGTTGCTGCAAAAAAAAAATACTAAAAATTTCCTTCGAGCCGGATTTGAACCAGCGACCTATGGATATCTTCATTAAACGCTACAGTCCACCGCTCTACCAACTGAGCTATCGAAGGTTGGTAACCTATCTTCAAATTGACATATTTATTCTAAAATACATTTACATATCATTTATTCTTTTTACACGCTTTTTATTAGCTTCACCTGTATGTTTGTTTGTTTGTTTGTTTGTTTGTAACCGACTTCTTTGGGCGCGATTTTGACCCACTTTAAACGGCCAGATTTCGTTCAAACTTTGTAGATTTATTGAGGACCGATGACAATACACTAATTTGATAAAATTAATCCAGTTTTCAATTTGCAAAATATGATTTTTGTCAAAGCGTGTTTTTTAGTTTTTTTAAACTATTATATTTTATTACTAGGTTACGAATACTTTTCAGAAAAATAAATTCTTAAAAACACATTTCAAAGAACAATATCTTCAGTTTGCTATTTTTATTTCATTTAAAAAAACAAGTATTTTCTTATCCGATGATAAAATATGTTGTTCAAAACAAATTGTTATACTGAAATAAAACAATAAATAAATTATGTTTCATCGACCTAAAAAATATACAAAAAAAACAAATAACAATTCTGATAAAATCTATATTTTCGTCTTCGTAACAACTATTTCAACTCATTCACTATTTAATTTTAAAGTACTAATTTGATATACTCAGCTGCAAATGCTCGTTATAAATATTATAAATTAGCTCATCGCCCGTGGCTTCGCTCGCGTGGACAATAAATTTTCCTGCTTTGTAAAGAAGAGGCAGTATGACATTTTTACTACTTAAGTTGCGTATATCTTATCTTAGCCTTTAATTTTAACTATATAAAGAATGGTAAAATTCTGTCCATACATACATAAAAAATTTACTAACCAATGTCTTGGGTCTACAAGATATGCATAATACGGAATATTATTGCATAGCAATTACGTTTTATATAGAAATGGCCCTGTTAATGCTTTATTATATGGATGGATAAAGGTATTATTCGTATATTTATAAGTTCATTATTTATTAAGGTACTCTAAACGATCAAGTTACGTTCATATTTCGCTTAGATTGTTGAAGAACAAATGAATGAAAAAACCTATAATTATTTTGACAGATAATTTGTTTATTATTGAAATACTGTAATTACCGAATTTATTTATTAATTTATTACTATCATTGTTTTAATTTTTAATTTTATTATTACCGAAACTTATCTATCCAAAAATCATACACAAAAGTAATACAAATGTCATCTGTAACAGTAACACGACGGATAATTAGAACATGTTTTCGAAATTATCGTTTTAATACGATATCCGCGAATAAATTAGAATTTTTTTTTATTTCAACATTAACAATTTACTAATTGCAATTCGTCGTAGGATTATTATATCCTTGGAATAGCTAATCGTAATAGAACAATGTCATTACAATTTATTTATAAATTTTATCAAAAAAGATCACATAACATTATGCAGTTGGTAATACGAGTAAACATGTGCCAAACCAATTTTTTTTTTCGTTTTTGCGTCTAACTTTCGAGGAAAAAAAATGGACTCAAAGAAGTTTTTATATGTTATCAGCGTATTGAATATTTTAGGTTAAATTTGCACTAATATTATTTGAACTCACTAAATCAAAATCTGATATGCGCTATAGTTTGTTAATACTACTATTAGTCTATCAATTGCATCAGACTGTGACCTAGATCTATGAACCTGGTACTTATCTCTCCAATACAATGTTTAAAGCCTTAACACGATAACTGGATATAACTGGCTCGTAACCTCGGCATGTGTATTTGGGTGACTAAATAACAATAATGTTATATCAGTCTGTTATCAGTCACAAGGATCCCCTTTAGTGTTTCAACTTTCAAACGATCGTATCAAGCTAGTTTAGAAGGAAGAATAGAATATGTTTGGTCAGGAGCATTGTAACATGGGTTAACTACCAAAAAACAATGGTTCCATGACTAGTTTTACCTAGCCAAGTTTTAAGCAGTGGCTTTGTGCGTGCATAAGTGGATAATGCGTAGTCTATATACAATTGTTCCGTCCTAATATATGGACACCTAAAATTTTTAACTGATTCCTATGTATATACAGTGCCCGCCACTTGAATAGCCTCACCCTATTTTTTATGAGTATTATAATTACACGTGATAATTTGT